>NW_027529431.1:417303-454185 GCF_008692635.1 Crocuta crocuta | reverse complement strand
GTCAGCACAGAGCCCGACGCGGGGCTCGAACTCACGAACCGCGAGATCATGACCTAAGCGAAAGTCGGACGCTTAACCAACTAAGCCACCCAGGCGCCCCGCAAGTGCATCTCTTAATCCCCATCACCTATTTTACCCACACCCATCTCCCGTCTGGTAACCATCAGTTTGTTTTCTGTAGTTAAGAGTCTTTTTCTTAGTTCACCTCTCTCTCTTTTTCCCCTATGATTGTTTTGTTTCTTAAATTCCACATATGATTGAAATCAGTTGGTATTTGTCTTTCTGACTATTTCACTTAGCATAATACTCTCTAACTCCATTCATGTTGTTGAAATGCCAAGATTTTATTCTTTTTTATGGTTGAGTAATATTCAATTGCATATATATATATATATATATATATACCACTTCTTCTTTATCCATTCAAAGGTCAAAGGACATTTGGGCTGTTTCCATAATGTGGTTATTGTAGATAATACTACTATAGGCATTGGGGTATATGCATTCCTTTGAATTGGTGTTTTGCACCTAGTAGTGAAGTTACTGGATCATAGGGTAGTTTATTTTTAACTTTTTGAGGAACTTAAATACTGTTTTCCGTAGTGGCTATACCACTTTGCATTTCTAACAAAGGTGTAAGAGAGCTCCCTATTCTCCACATCCTCACCAGCCCCTGTTGTTTTCTGTGTTGTTGATTTTAGTCATTCTTACAGATGTGAAGTGATACCTCATTGTAGCATTGATTTGTATTTCCCTGATGATGAGTGATATTAAGCATCTTTTCATGTGTCTGTTGGCCATCTGTATGTCTTCTTTGGAAAAATGTCTATTCATGTCTTCTGCCCATTTTTTATTTGGGTCGTTTGTGTTTTTGGTGTTGAGTTTTGTAAGTTCTTTATATATTTTGGATACTAACCCTTTATTAGATATGTCATTTGAGAATATATTCTCCCATTCCTAAGGTTGCCTTTTAGTTTTGTTGATTGTGTCCTTTGCTGTGCAGGAAACTTTTATTTTGATGAAGTCACAACAGTAACCTCTTTGACAGTGGCAGTAGCAATTTCTTAGTAGATATGTCTCCTGAGGCAAGGGAAATAAAAGCAGAGTAGAGTTTTTGATGATTGATGGAGTGGTGGTTTGATTTCTTCTTGCAGTGAGTCCAGTGGGATGACAAATTCATTGCATGACTATTTTTTTTTTTCACTTTTAGAATGTATACAGTGGGGACATACTCAGTGTCTGACAAAACTTTTACAATGTCTTTTACATAGGAACCAAATGAAAATCTTTATATCTGTCCCCATACAGTTTAATAAAATAATGTTTTTCTGTCTTCTACCTTTATTAATTTGCTTATGAACTATGGTAACCCTCTTGTTCCCTATGAAAAGTAGGTTAGAGTGCACTTATGTTGTTTCAATATCTCTGCAAATTTTTTTCTGGTCCACTGAACTTTAGACATTATGCTACTTGGACTCAATGAGAAGGAAATAACAAGCTGCTAGTGTTTAGGATATAGGCTTTCACCTAAGTAAAAACAAGAGTGTATGTTCATGGGGGGATGAAAGAAAGGGTATAGTTTGACCTGGTATATTTAGTTTGCCTACCTATAGAAATTTCGTATCCTTCTGTACACTTCCATGTGCTCTAGGAAGCTGATGTATATAGATTACTTCAGTAACTTCTCTTTATTTCCCTATCTAGCTGTATACAATCAGGAGGAAGGCATCAGCAAGAGATGTGAGTACTGGAGGAGTATTAGCTTTGGATATGTACTTCACAGGATCCTTTAAACACATAATGCTATTTATTGGCTATGTTGGACTAATCTACATCCTTTGAAGATTTGGACAATTGTTCTTGCTTTCATCCTTCAGGATTAAGAAGTGAATGGTTTCTTCCTGTTACAAATTCCAGAGTATTGCATTATTCTTTTTGTATTTCTAAATACTACTCAATCTTCTGTAAAATGTAGCTTTTAACCTTCTCTAATTATCCAGTGTGAATTTCCAGTGTCTTGAATGGAACATGACTAGTAAACTATGTCTCCATTAGCCCTGGATTATACAACTTGCTTAAGATGTCACAACTACTTTACTTTATCCTGAGACTCAGGTTTACTTTTTAGTTTCTTTTCTCTTACTTATAATATTTATCTATATTATTACTTCTATAGAATACAGGATCAAAACTGTGGATTCCTGAGTTCAGATATATTCTTTTTACATAAATCTAGTTTTCCTTCTGATCACAGAGATATTTTATTATTGAACAATAATTAAAAATTCTCAACTGTATCAAATACATTTAGAAAAAATATTTTTAAGTTTATTTATTTTGAGAGGGAGAGAAGGAAAGCATGAGTTGGAGAAGGGCAGAGAGAGAGAGAGAGAGGGAGAGAGAGAATCCCAAGAAACCTCCATGCTGTCAGTACAGAGTCTGATGCAGGGCTCAGTCTCACAAAACATGAACTGAGTTGTGATTAAGGGTCAGTTGCTTAACTGACTAACTGATTGAGCCACTAAGGTTCCCTTAGATAAAATATTTTTGACTAGGAACACAAATAAAACATAATATACCAACAATAATATGTTGTACTAATACTATTCTTCAAATTTCATATCCTCTATGTAGATACTGGACCCTTTCCCTCTTAATTATTAATTTTTATAAACATTCCTCATTTAAGGGTCTTTCATAGGAATTAGATTTCCTACAGAAACAGAGAATGAAAAGCTATTTCAAGTGAGACTGAGATTCTTTTAACTGGTTGGTTATTAGTGTTTGCATAACTCTTAATCCAAAAGAGAAATTTATTCCAACCATTTATTGGGAAAACCATTTTCTATAATATTACATGTATACATGTTTAAAGAGTAGGACAAATAAAAAGGGTATTTTTTAAATGCTTTCTTTTTCAATCAGACATTTTGAAGTAAATACTAAACAATTTCTGAACCCTTAGGCTTTGTCTTCCCAGTCATTTGTTTGGAGAAATCGCCATTCAATCTGTTATGAGATAATCTATTTTTCTCCCTATTCCACTTGGAGTTTACAGTGCAGGAATACTAAATAATCTGTATTTTTCTGTGTGCATCAATCTGTTCATATCTCCCTGACTTTGCTCAAGTTCCCTCAGCCTTGGAAAGATGTGCTATTACTATCTCTCAAGTTAAATATTTTCTATCTTTAAAGCTTTTTTTTGATCTGCTTGCCCACCTCAGTCAGAAGTAATCACCTTTTCCTTTGCTACTTGCAAATTCAGTGAATACTTCTTATGTTTCATTGACAATAAGATTATTCAGAAAACAGATTCAGCACCTGTTTAGCACAGCCATTAAGCAAGCACATTAAAAAGAAAATGATGGAATACTGTTTATTCCATTTTTAAAATGTGAAGTAACACAGTTTATCAACTCTTATTTGCACCTTTCCTAACATTTTAACATATCTAACATTAGAATATATGTTATAATATAATTGGCATAAAATTTTCTTTGTGGTCTATGAAATAATTGATACAAAGTTACTATGATAAATTTTATAATTTTTTTAAATTTTACTTCATGGCTCAGTTTCTTTCTCTCTCTCACTGTTTCTCTCTCTGAAATAAAGATTATTTTTCCCCTAGTTTTGTGGTAATGTACAAAAAAAGATTTATCTCATCCTATGTTGTTCAACCCAATAGTACAATGTGTGATTGATCATTTTTGCTTTGTTTCAAAGGGCCTCCAGGGCAAAACCAGTATCTATGAATGGCTCACAAAAAATGGAATGTTTAAACAAAAGTTACCTGATTTTGGCAAGTAAATTTTGAATATCTTGAGATCATATTTTTTTGTATGAGAGGAATTAACAGATGTGTTTACAGAGAGATCTAAGATTTGTGGTTAGGAGAAGAAAGCTAATTCAATATACAAAAACAATTCTTAGAGATTTTGAAAGTATTAACTGCTACCTCATAAGACAATGTAACAAACTTCACTTTGACTAGAAGTCTCCGAATAGACTTAGTATGGTTTAAGAAGTTTTTAAAGATGCTAGAAGAACCAGTTGAAGGAGAAAGGTGTTAAATGGATGACTATTGTACAATCCTATTTTGATATTCTGTCTTTTAAAACTCTGTCAAACTAATAAACATAAATATGTTTTTTGGGGGGGTTAATTTCAACTACAACAAAAAATGTAATTTAAATGTAAACAAAGTAAATTATAAGGGTTATGTGTTATTTGGACAGATTACAAGTTCCCTACCTGAAATTGTAATAAATAAGTAAACATTACATTTTAAAGTGTAAACAAATATAGCACTATGTTTTAATAAAAGGAATACTAGTGCTAGACTGCTGCTATAATTTCTGAGAAGAGATAAATAGGGAAGTAAAAATGAGAATTCTAAAAATCAAGGAGCAGATCCTACTTAAACCGCTACTCACACAGTAACTATGTAGACTACAAAATAAACTGACAAAATAATCAAATATAAAAATGATTAGAAAACCTAATTGGATAAAAAGATAAAATCCATAGTTAAGGGAAACTATTGAGTACTAAAATACTTTTACAAAATTAACTAAAAAGATGAGATCCTGGGTGGTTCATTGGTTGGGTGTTCGACTTTGGCTCAGGTCACGATCGCAGTTCATGGATTTGAGCCCTGTCTTGGTCTCTGTCCTGAGAGCGTGCTTCAGATTCTTTGTCTCGCTCTTTCCCTGCTTCTTTCCTGCTTGTGCTCCCTCTCTCTCTCTCTCTAGCTCTCTGTCAAAATTAAATAAATAAACTTAAAAAGTTTACAAAATTAACTAAAAAGATTGATATCAGGAATAAAAAATATGTCTTTGGGATAAATATATTAGTATGGTGAAGATAAAACAACAGAATGCAGCAACATATAGAACATTGAGGAAGGAAAGCACTAAAACAAGGAAATAGCATTTTGAAAGTACAGATAACATTCCCCATGAAAAGTACAATCGTAAAAAAAAGTTCATATTCGTAGAGATAAAATGTTCTAGGAATGAAAACTTCCTACTTTGGGGAATCATTCTCATTTCCATTGCCATTTATTTTGTATTTTGGGGGAATGTTTTAAGATTTTTTTCTATGTGGAAATTTCATCTTCCTTACTTAGACTTAAACCCATTGAAGATGAAATTGAATTCTCCATTAGAATGCTTGTAATATGTAAGATGTCAGACCCATAATGAACCACATAGAATTGAAACACAGCAGAAAAATGTTGAGAATTCAAGTATTCTCCTTCATTTTGTCTTTCCCAAGATAAAACTTGTGCTGGGAGCTGCACTGGCCTCCCTGGATGACAATCACAGTGAGGAAATGGCAGCGTTTGCACACCTCCTGTCATGAGAAACGAAAACTGGTATCTCCTTCTGCTACTACTGGCTCATGTTGGAAATGAGGCTGCTGGTATTGACCAGGCCTCACAATATTCCAAATAGACTGATATTCCCCACACAGATTGCTCATAAGGAAAGGCATGCCCCTGCTTTTTCCAAAGAGATTTCAGATGGAAACATTGTGGATGATTGTGAAAAGGCTCTTCCTAAGGGCCTTGCAGATCCAAGACTTACATAATAAAGGGGGCTTGAGTCTGGCCCTGAGACAAAGAGCCTAATTTAGAGTTAAGGGCAGATATCCACCCACCCAATTGTTTCTGCCTGGAGCCCTGCCCCCCCCCCCCCAAGGCATTTGTTATAAAGTATTTGGAGTGACTTATTCTGACCTTGGATATGCTGATTGCTCCCTGTGAAGGAACCTATTGAGGAACTTCTTTTGTGATTATGGGAGCAGAGGTGTTTCCTGAAAGATCTGTTTGACGCCTGCTCACAGAGAAGTAACTTCTCCCTTTTATGCTAAAAACTTTGTCTGGTATGCTAAAGAGACCTTCTTCCCCATAGGATAAGCATCTAAATCCTCTACCTAATCACTATTGATAAAGGTTATGCAGGAGTCTTCTACAAATCTATGTTCTGGGAAATTCTTACATATCAAAGAAGTTTGTTATCAGAAATCATTGTCTGAGGCAAATGCCACCTCTGTGCCGTCCCCCAAACACTTAATTATAAAATAAAGTTGAGCCCCAGTCAGAGCAGAGATGCCTGCCTGGTGACCAGAAAGACTCTCGGGCCTCTCTCGTCCCTCCCTCGCCGACACCGTCCATCCTTCAGGGACCCCTGGACCCCAACCAGATCCAGTCTCCGACAAACTTGGTTATCTGTTAAAAAGCCAGGAGCATTTCCTGGAACTGTTCTTTGGTTTAGGTAGAAAAATGCCAGATTCCTTTGCCAGCTTTCCCCTGCTACTAGCCTTTCCCAGGAGTCCAGGGGTAACTTCTCTACCCCTCCACCTTTTCTTTTTTATTAACTGACATATAATTAATATATCATAATTCATCATTTCCTTTTTTTAAGTTCCTTTTTAGAGAGACAGAGTCATTGTGATGGGGGAGGGGCAGAGACAGGAGAGAGAGAGAGGATCCCAAGCAGGCGCTGCACCGCTAGTACCGAGACTGTAGTGGGGTGTCAAACCAGCATGACCTGACCTGAAACCAAGAGTCGCATCCTTAAATGGCTGAGCCACCCAGGGGTGCCAACCATTCACCCCTTTACTGAGTGTAATCCAGTGTAGGTCTTACTATATTCACAAAGTTTCACAACCAGAACTACAATTAACCTTAGGATAGTTTTTGTTACTAGAAAACAAAACAAAACAAAACAAAACAAAAACCAAAATGAAAACCCTTATACCCCTTAGGCATTACTCCCCATTTGTCCCATCTTTTCCAGCCCACGGAAACAAATACTCTTTGATAGATTTATCTCTTCTGGCTATTTTACAAATGGAATCACACAAGAAAGAACCTTTCAATTAGGCTTCTTTCACCTGTCATAATGTTCTCAAGGTTTATTCTTGCTCTAACGTGTATAAATTCTTTATTACATTTTATGTCTGAAAATATCGCACTGTATGGATATGACATGTTTTACTGTTATTCTATTTCAGGCATTGTTCAAAGCACTCTACTTAGGAGGAAATTTATACATTGTTTGCTGTGTGTCCTCATACTGAGAAGAGATGGATACAACAGGTGAAGAGTTTGAAACTAGAAAAACAATGAAAACACAGAAATTTAAGCAAGCAAATAAATGAGGCAATTATTAACTGAGGAAAAAAAAATGTTTCAGGAATGAAAAATACCCATACCATGCTAGCTACACAGCTTAGGTATAATTGGCATTTACTTAGCCATAACAATGTGTGAGGTAGTAGTGAGGGCGGTAAATGATAAGAACATCGTTTGCAACAATTGAAGGAAGTAAACTGAAGAGAGGATAACGGAAAAAAAAAAGTAGCAACGTAGTATCTTATTTAGATATAGGGAGATAAATACTAAATGAGCTAAATAAAATAGTCAATTTTGTTTATATCACCATTCAGTGTATATGTTTTTATAGCTACATTTTACGGAAGGAAAAGAAAATGAAGAAAGATATTTGGATTCTCAATATATTTACTCTACACACAGATACCCAATAGTATGTTTTAAGACAGTAAATTAGCCATATATTCCTAACAGGTAATGACCAGACTCATCTTTCATCTCTTGGTAGATGAAAAATCTAGACAATACTAATTAATAATGAGACTGATAGGATTTATTGTGGGTTTTCAATTACATTAGTGTTCCAAGTCAATATATCATGTGCCCAGACACTTTGTCAAATAATGCTGACCAGGTGAAGTTAAGAAAACAAAACAAAACAAAAAACAACCACTATTTCTGAGAAAGCCAATATGGTTTAATCAGATAAAACACTATGAAGAGCAGGTATTAAAGCTCCACACAATACTCAGAGAAGCTTAAATATTAAAATAGAAAGAAGGCACAGATAAATGATCACTGGCTTTAGTTTGGCTTTCCAATAACAAGGAATCAAGTTAGATTCAAGAATCAGTGTCACCCACATAGCTCTTATAAACCTCTCTAGTTTCTTGCTGTTGCACCAAGTAAACAGAGACAACTTTTGAAAGAGAAAAAAATACAAAAAATTCTGTGGTGTTAATCTAGTGGCAGGAAAGCAACAGGAAAACAAAAACTGAAAAAAATACTAATTTATATTTGGGTAGCAAAAATTTGAAACCCAGTTTTTGTTAAAATTGGTTTTGTAATCACTATAATAAATCAAAGGTTTTTGTTGAGTTTATAATATCTAAGGCATTCAATGTAATTTGACTTACTAGATTTGTGATTTTATTTCGATGTTTAGAGAAATATATGGAATACATTTTTAATCAATGTTTACATATTTAGTAGAAAATTAATTTTATAATCTTAAGTTTTGGTTTATGATTTGTATAAATCTGTTAATAGTAGAAGCCTGATGAATAAGGTTTAAAAAAAGTAACGTTATAAAGAATAATATGTTTTTAAATTAAATAATTCTGTGAGTGTCTTTTTGTGAACAAAATTCATTCTGATACTAAATAACATGTCAGTGAATTTTAACCCATAACAATCTGATAATATCTCTTATAAATAATGAGGTATTTAGGAACCATTGGAAAGGAAAACGATCTTGTGGTAATTATGTCCAGTTATTAGCTCATTTATGAGAATTAAAAGTATATGCATATTGGAACACCATTTTACAAATAATGCAAATAATGGAATACCAATTTGATTATGACAAAAATATACACTTTTTTCAGTGTAGACAGAAAGCAATAGGTTCACAGAAACAAGTATAAGTTACTTATTTTTTGTCTCATTTACAATGTAGAAATACTTATCATCACTCTATGTTAGTCATTGTTATCGGTTTTGAGAAAATAATGATAATAATAATAATAATAATCAAGATATGCATGATCTCTAATGGAGCTTAAAATCCAGTAGAAGAGACAAGCAAGCAAAGAGAAAAACATTTGGATAAAGTAATTGCAACTATTTTAAAGATCAAAAAGGACACAAACAAGATGCTAAGATAAATGAAAATGAATACGATTTGTTTTTGATAGCTAGGTAGAAAATCTCACCAATAAGCTGACATTTAAGTTGATTCCTGAAAATTAAGGTTTATTCATATATAGAGAGGAGGAAAGGCAGACATGGGAATTGGTCTGGTAGTAATGTCATTATGTTACATTTTATGGATAGGAGGAGTGGTAGTAGTTAGGGATCTAAAACAAAATTAAATCACCAATATCTTTGTAAGTCATGTAAAGCATTTAGCTATTATTCCATCAATATGGTAAAGCCATGAGGGTTTTTATGATGGTGCTCTTGTCATTTATAACAATATTACTTAATATTCATTGAAAGCTACTGTGTGCCAGATACTATCTTAAATCTGTTATAGATTTAAGAGGTCTGCAAATAGCCCAACAGTCAAATCTGGCTGGCCAGCTGTGATTGTACTGTTCTGGGATAGTACTGTGGACACCAAACAGGATGGTCCCCTCTACTCTATTCCCTCTTGCCACCCACCTGTTGAAAAATCTACTGTCGGCAACTGCCAGGTGTGTGAAGCAGTGAAATCTCAGTCCTGGAGTCAGCCACTAATATGTCATGGGCCAGTTGGCAAGTAGGAAAGCTGGGCTCTCTGGGAGGAGACCAGGACATGCCTAGGCAAAGAGTGAGAAGGACCATGAGATCTCCTGCATCTCACCCTCAGACCTGTGGTGCTAATACCCAGAATGTTTCTTAGTAAGGTCAGCTGGGCACATGACGTGTCCCAACCTGGTCCACCCACCCTATGTCTGCAGGGCTGGCAGGCACCTGTGTACTCTAGTTATTTAGCTTTGTAATATCTTTGTTTTTACTTCTTGATCCAGGAAGGTCGAACTATTCTTAGTCGGCTCTTTATTTTCTCATTCTCTCCATAATTTTTCTATTCCCAACCCACAGATGGGGAATTGAAGCTCAACAAAGTGGCTTGACTCCAGAGCCTAAGGCTGATTTGGAAAGCTATTTTAAAAATCCAAAAACCAAACAAAAGCCAGCCTGGATGAAGTCAAAGAAAGTGGAAAGGGAGTAAACAGAGAGATTGGAAGTATGCTCTATACACAAAATTGGCAAAAGTGTCAAAGATTACCTTTAGATCTCCTGTGAGAGTGAACTAAAGGTAGACTCATTTATTGTGAAGTTCTTTTCTTTGACAAGGGTAATAGTACAGTTTTGGGATAGAGACAAAGTGGAGATAAGACTAGGGATGAGGGAGAAGAGCAGATATGAAGATTTTTTGCCCTGCTAAAAAGAAATAATGTAAGACTCCCAAGAGGACCTGTGAGTAGGAATCTTGTATAAGGTTCTAGAACTTGAACTAACTCAATAGAGCATCACCTTACTTGTGAAAAGGAAGTTGACTGTTTTTGTGTTTGTTTTGCTTTACTTTTGTCTCTTTGCTTTTGAGAGGGAAAACACTGTCTAAGATAAAACTGAAAAACAAGTAATGTCTAACCCCAGTACCAACATAAGGGAGACTACTGAGAAGTATGAATATTCACTTCATTAAATAAGAGCCTAGTTTATTTGATAATTGCATACTTTGTGGTTAAGTTACAGAACTTGAAGTGCTTTAGTATTTATTTCGCAAGTCATGTTGTCACTTTGTGGTACAGTATTATATGAGTTTTCCTAGATGTGACATTCCAACATACATGACTAGATTAACATGTCTATTATTGTCTTAGCCTCATAAAATACTCAGCAATATAGAACAACTTTATAAAGCAAAACAAAACAGAAAATGTAAGTTAAGTTACTCTAAAATAAAATTAGTTCCAATAACTTGAGCACGGGGCCTTCAACCCACACTTCACTTTGTTCTATGAAATTCTCTGGCTATACATGTTTGACTTCACTCACACTGGATATATAAATTAGGAGTCTTTCCATAGGGTTCTTTACCACAGCATGCTTTATTTGTTGCACTTATTCCTTTTGAGAGACCAAAAGTATATATAATAGCTAATCCCTCTTGATCTGAAACCAAGGACTCTGCTGAGTATACTCTAATTGTTATCTAAAGGTCAACAGAGAGGGGTGCTTGGGTGGCTCAGTTGGTTAAGCGTCAGACTTCAGCTCAGGTCATGATCTTATAACTTGTAGTTCAAGCCCTGCGTCAGACTCTATGCTGAGAGCCCAGAGCCTGGAGACTGCTTCAGATTCTGTGTCTCCCTCTCTCTCTCTGCCCCCAGCACAACTCACACTATGTCCCTCTCTCTCAAAAATAAATAAACATTAAAAAAATAATAAAATAAAGGCCAACAGAGAAAAATGTTAATAAATTAGAACCTGATAAGAATGGAATAAAACAAGTTAATTTTAAAATACTTTTGTTCCTACTAAAAGATTTAAGAAGTTAGGTATAAAAAGTTTACATCTTCTAAACTAAAAGATACTAAATTTATCCCCATATTTTGTATATTTCAATGCATGCTGCAGAGATGTTACCATAATAGATGTCGAAGACGTTTTGGAAACAATTAGAATCTAAGTACTCAAATTATGGAGAACCAAGGAAAAACCTGTTAGAGACAAACCAGTAGTAATTGAAAAAGCAGAAGGATATGTTCAGCTGAGTGGCTCTGTCGGTTGAGTCTCTGACTCTTGATTTCAGCTCAGGTCATGATCCCAAGGTTCTGAGATAGAGCTCCGTGTCTGGCTCCTTGCTGGGCATAGAATCTGCTTAACATTCTCTCTCTGCCCCTCCCCTGCATGCATCATCTCTCTCTGTTTCAAAAAAAAAAGTTTGAAAAAGCAAAAAGATAAGTCAGTATACATTTCAAACATCATGAAAAAAAAATAATTGGGGCCAAGCATAACTTTTTTAACTTTTTCCACATTCTTCACCGCTGGTATAGTAATCTGCTACAGAAAAAGGCTCATGGTTATATGATGAGCTTGGTGGGGATGGTAAAAAGTAAGAAGCATGGTGGGGTTTACATTCTTTTATTTTAGATATTTTAAGTGTTTGACTCCAGAACTTCTAGAAAGATGTTTCCTCTATCTTCTGACCAAGGAGTCAGAAGAGGAGTTTATAAACTGAAACTTATATATTTTGATATTTATGCTTTAGTAAGAGTTGAGTTAACGTTTCTAATTCCTGTTTGGTTAAGGGCTGTTCTCTAAAGAAAAATATCTGCCATATTTGGAAGGCAGTTTGTCAAACAACCAGAATGTTATCAAATTTGAAAAGCAAAATAAATTGTTAAACTAATTTCTTACAGATAAAGGGCATAATGGACGAAGACAGACAGAGGGAAGTAAGCTTAGAGTACAAAAAAAGAACAGCAAGACAAAAACGACAAATCAAATTAGTTGTTCTGTTATCTAACAGTAGAAACTTAGAGTTCTTCAAGTCAATATTACAAAATCCCAATCCTATTCAAATAACTATACTGAGGTCATTCTAACCCTCCTAAATATGTTTGTTTATTTTGATTAGATGTGAACATAAAAGAGATGAAATTATTTATTTAAACTAATCTCTGAGGTCTTTAATGACATTTGAAACCAGTCACTATATATAGATATAAATTACACTACATTTTTCCCAAAGGGAAGATTATCAATATAGGAATTATGTGATACTAGCTGCTAGATAATTCAAAATAAAAAATAAAAAGATACATACAAAAGACAGAAAAACTGCATTGGGAACTCAAAACAAAATGCATACCTATTTTTAAAAATTATTTGTACTGGAGGAGTCAAGATGGTGGAGAAGTGGAGGGACCAGAATTTCCCTTGATCCTCAAACACAGCAGTACTGTGGTCAGAACACTTGGAATTTAGGAATCCAGGCTACAGAATGACAGAAATATCTCCACAGGTGTATGGAGACAGCTTGGTGGGTTACTTTAACAAACAAATAAAAGCACACCTGGTGGAAGATCCAAATCACCACTAAGAGCAGTGAGATAAAGCAACCAGAGATGCAACAACAGAGTGCATGCAAAGCACTCCAGAAACACCTCCTGAAGTGCCAGTTCCTGGACAATGTGTGATCCCTTTTTAATATAGTAGTACTCGAAGGTGCAAGACATGTAACAAGCTAGAAAAGCATGTAAAAGACAGAAAACTAGCCAAATGATGAAATGGAAGAATTCTCCTTGAAAGAAATTTCAGGAAGAAATGACAGCCAGAGAATTGCTCGAAACAGATGTAAACAATATATCTAAACATAAATTTAGAGTAATAGTCATAAGACCGATAGCTGAGCTTGAAAAAAAACATAGAAGACAGCAGTGAATACATTGCTGCAGAGATCAAGGACCTAGGAAATAGTCATGATGAATTAAGAAATGATATAAATGAGATGCAAAATAAACTAGATGCATGCAGTGACAGCAAGAATGGAAGAAACGGGGGGAGAATAGGTGAAATAGAAGATAAAATTATGGGAAAAAAGGAAGCTGCGGGAAAGAGGGATAGGGAATTAATAGACTGCAAGGGGAGCATTAGAGACTTAAATGATTCAATGAAATGTAACAATTTCCATATCCAGAAGAAGAAGAAAAAGAAAGGAGCAGAAGGTTTATTTGAACAAATTATAGCTGAGAACTTCCCTAATCTGGGGAGAGAAGCAGACATACAAATCCAGGAGGCACAGAGAACTCCCTTCAAAATCAACAAAAACAGGTCAGTACCATGACATATCATAGTGAAACTGGCAAGATACAAAGATAAAGAAAGAGTTCTGAAAGCAGCTAAGGACAAATTGGCCTTAACCTACAAGGGTAGACACATAAGGGTAGTAACAGATCTGTTCACCGAAACTTGGCAGGCCGTAAGGGACGGTAGGAAATGTGCTGAATAGGAAACATAGGCAGCCAAGAATCCTTCATCCAGCAAGGCTGTCATTCAGAATACAAGGAGAGATAAAAAATTTCCAAGACAAACAAAAACTGAAGGAGTTCATGACCACTAAACCAGCCCAGCATGAAATTCTAAGGGGGACTCTGTGAGTGGAAAGCAGCAAAGACTACAAAAGACCAGAGACATCAACACAAGCATGAAACCTACAAATAACACAATGAGACTAAATCCATATCTTTCAATAATCACTCTGAATGTAAATGGATTAAATGTTCCAATCAAAAGACATAGGGTATCAGAATGGACAAACAACCAAGACCCATCTATATGCTGCCTACAAGAGACACATTTTTCTGAGGACACCTGCAGATTGAAAGTGAAGGGGTGGAGAACCATCTATCAAGCTATTGGATGTCAAAAGAAAGCTGGAGTATTCAAACAAACTAGATATTAAACCAAAGACTGTAAACAAGAGATGAAGAAGGGAATTATATCATAATTAAGGAGGGGTCTATCCATTAAGAAGAGTTAACAATTCTAAATGTTTATGGCCCCAACTTGGAGCCACCAATATATATAAATCAAATAATTATTTAAAAAAGCAAACATATTGATAATAATACTGTAATTGTAAGTGACTTTAATATTCCACTTACAGCAATGGACGGATCATTTAGTCAGAAAATCAATAAGGAAACAATGGCTTTGAATGATATAATGAACGAGATGGACTTAACATATATTCAGAACTTTTTATCCAAAAGCAGATGGAACATTCTCTAAATAGATTACATACTGGGTCACAAAACATCCCTCAACAAATTAAAAGGACTTAGATCCTACCATAAATATTTTCAGATCACAATGCTATAAAACTTAAAATCAACAAGAAAAAAATTTTGAAAGCCTCCAAATACATGAAGGTGAAAGAACATCCCACTAAGGAAATGAATGGGTCAACTAGGAAATTAAAGAAGAAATTTAAAAATATATGGAAGCAAATGAAAATTAAAACACGACTATCCCAACCCATGGGGATGAAGCAAAGGTAGTAATAAGAAGTAAATGCATTGTAATCCAGGCCTATTTCAAGAAGCAAGAAAGATGCCAAATACAGAACCTAATCTCACACCTAAAGAACTAGAAACACAGCAGCAAAGAAAGCCCAAAACCCGTAGAGGAAGAGAAATAATAAAGATTAGAGCAGAAATAAATAATATAGAATCCAAAAAAACCCTTCCCCAAAACAAAACAAAAAACAAAATAAAAAAGTTGAACAGGGGGCGCCTGGGTGGCTTAGTCGGTTAAGCGTCCGACTTTCACTTAGGTCATGATCTCGCAGTTCGTGGGTTCGAGCCCTGCGTGGGGCTCTGTGCTGACTACCAGCTCAGAGCCTGGAGCCTGTTTCAGTCTGTGACTCCCTCTCTCTCTGACCCTCCCCTGCTCACGCTCTCTCTCTCTCTCTCCTAGAAATAAATAAAAAATATTAAAAAAAAAAAGTTGAACAGATCAATGAATAAGTGTTGGGTTTTTTAAAATAATAAACAAAACTGATAATTCTTTAGGCAGACATCTCAGAAAGAAAACAGAGAGGACCCAAATATGTAAAATCTCGAATGAAAGAGGAGAGATCACAACCAACACCACAGAAATACAATTATTAGAGAATATTATGAAAAATTATATTCCTACAAACTAGACAATTTGGAAGTAATGAACAAATTCCTAGATAACTCACGCACTACCAAAACTCAAATGGGAAGAAATAGAAAATTTGAACAGACCTATAACTGGTGAAGAAACTGAATCAATTATCAAAAATTTCCCAACAAATGAGAGTCCTGGGCCAGGTGGCTTCCCAGAGGAATTCTACCAGACTTTTAAAGCAGAGTTAATACCTATTCTTCTCAAGCTTTTTCAAAAAATAGAAATGGAAAGAAAACTTCCAGACATGTTCTCAGCATTACCTTGATTCCCAAACCAAACAAAGACTCCACTAAAAAGGAGAATTACTGGACAATATCTCTGCTGAACATGGATGCAAAAATTCTCAACAAGATACTAACAAATCGAATTCAACAGTACTATTAAAAGAATTATTCACCATGATTAAGTGGCATTCATTCCTGAGCTTCAGAGCTGATTCAATATTCACAAATCAGTGTGATATATCGCATTAGTAGAAGAAAGCATAAGAACCATATGATTCAGTCAATATCTTTAATATAATTATAATTTAATTATACCAATTATTTATTTAATTATTTAAATAATTAATATTCAATTATTAAATTAATAATTAATCAATATTTAATAAATATTTATTTTATATTTATTTAATTATAATTTAATATAATTATAATTATATTATAAAATTTAATTGCATTTATTTAACATATTTTAGATATCAAACATAATTACTTTTCTCAAAAAACACAAATTTCTACTCCAAAGACATGTTACTAAAGGAAATTTAATATACTTGACATAATATTAATGATATGAAAATATAGGCAGAGATATTTTGTCACATTATCCAGGATATTCATATATTGAAATGACTCAGTTACAGAAAAGAATTTGTTTCAGAAATGAATTATAATTAGTGAAAGTGAGGGAGAGACAGAGAGAGAGAGATTTTAATCCATTTGAAGAAGGCCTTCCCCATCCTGATAAAAAATCGAAGACTGCCTTAATACTGTAGAGCCAGGTCAAAGGACTTATAAACTAAGACTTAATTTGATGTTAGAAGTTGAGTAGAATTACATTACCTGAGGGAACACCACAAAAAATTTGTTAGATAAAATCTGTGTGTTTCATGGGCTTGGTGGTTCTCAGTTAAATAGGATTTCTACAAAAATTATTATTATTTGTCTTGACTCATTCTTTAAAAATATCTTTGTAATCTATACACTGTCATTGGTACATTTTACATTCAGCTTGAATTGTTGCACACACATGAAAATAATATTTCATCACTTATTTATAGTTAGTGTTTCAGGCACCATAACAAGTATCTTGAGTCTCTTCTTTAAATAATATCAGTTAAGTTTTAAAGTACATAATCTCTGGTTGAATACTATGTGAATTATAGTACTCTATGGGGCCAAAGTTATATTAAATTCCTGTGGATTAAAAGCTATAATATGCCTTGTGAGACTCTCTAAGGGTAGTTAGTAAGTAGTCAATTATTTGGCTTTATTTACCAGAATGTCTATTGAAAATATAAATGTTTTATAGGTCTGGTATTATTTTTTTGAACACAAGTAAATTGAATACATTTTGCTTAAAAAGTAGCTAAGCTACAGCTTTTTAATTGTTTTTGTTTCTTGAATTTTGATGGAATTAAAGTGTTTCTCTGTGAAATTTTAATCTACAGCTTTGGTACATAAAGATTCACTTGTATTTAAAAAATGTTTAGATTGTGTATTAAAAGTAAATCTTTTTAGGGGCGCCTGGGTGGCTCAGTCGGCTAAGTGTTCGACTTCGGCTCAGGTCATGGTCACACGGTTCGTGGGTTTGAGCCCCGCATCAGGCTCTGTGTTGACAACTAGCTCAGAGCCTGGAGCCTGCTTCTGATTCTGTGTCTCCCTCTCTCTCTACCCTCCCCTGCTCATGCTGCCTTTCTCTCTCTCTCTTTCAGAAATAAATAAAACATTAAAAAAAAAAAGTAAATCTTTTTAATAGCCTGGCCACATTATATGACCAGAGAAAAATTGAAATGTATTAAACCTGCTGGTATGCTATAAATCTATTTAAGTTCTTAAGAAAGTATGAATTTAAGCCTTAGAAAAATCCTGTAAATAGTGCATTAATATTAAGGAAACTTCTAAAGAATTCTAAAGAATCATCTGTTTGAAATATATAAAAATAAACACTATGTTATTGTTTTATAAGATTACATATACTTAAAAATACAAATTGGACTTTTGGGTCATGTAATAGAAACCATAACATACTCCTTTCCCCATACCTTAAAAATTAAAAAAAAAAAAGAAAGAAAAAAAGAAAAAATCCAGATAGCCATTTACTATTAGCAACCAAAAAAAGAAAAGGGGAATAGCATAATGCCATAATCCTTGAATTATAAATACAAATAAGTTAATGAGAAATTTCCGGAACTGTCTAGATAGCATAATGAGGTTTCTAAAGGTATCCCACCCTAGGAAACATACTGTTGAATCTCAATATCCATAAAATTTTCACTGATATCCCGGAATCTGGAGCAAGGTTATCAGAATTGATGATATTGCATTTTCCCCTTATATCAGAAGGGAGATGAATTTGGGATGAATGGTAGTGGGAATAATGACTGTGAAGAAATGCATAAAAGTGGAAGAAGTGGAAAACAAAGGCATTCTTTCTGACACAAATAAATTTTCCTGACATACAAACTGAGTATGTAGTGGATCTTAAGCCTATGAGCTTGTCCACTTTGAGTTGGGTTACGTTCAGAATAAGGATGGATGACAATCTTAACAACTAATAATAAAATATTATTTCACAATAATAAAACCAAAATCCATCCCCTTCTCCCCCTGCAAATTCTAAATCAGTACATGGAATACATAGCATTCTAGGGTCTGAGACATTAAATCTCAATTTTAGATGACTGTGTTAAATTTGATAATGTTCTTCTTGGTCTTTCCCTTGATTAATTCATGATAATATTTAAAAATTAGCTTTTTATAGCTCTAGATGTTTAGAATAGAAATCAGTTAACTGGCAAGCCCCAGGAGTACTTTATACTAAATAGGCCCAGGGAAAAAGCCAAGAGATAGACAATGGACGGTGAAGACAAAGGTCATTGGAAGATTTCATCTACAAGCACAATTAAGACATTTTGTCTTTTTAGTATTTTTATTATCTTTGTGTTTCTGCACTTATTCTGTAACTATATCCTCTAGCAGAACTACAGAGAGTGAATCTTATTAAAGGTGGGCAAAATAGGAACGGGCTTAACCTGGAAGAGCAGCATCACAGCCATAGACTCAGAATGTCAACGATCATGGCCCACTCTTCATGATAACCTAAAATGAGAGTGAGACTGGAGGATTTCTTCACAGGATCGCAAATCATTCAATTATAGAATCCATATCCCCGAAAAGGTGACTTGTCCTTATGAAAACAAATAATCCTCCAAGATTCAAGAAGTTTTCTTGTAACACCTTAAGTAACAGGTAAGTAAATATAGATGGAAACAAAAATAGTTCGCCCACATGTTTATGCACAAAAATAGGTCCAGATTGATAAATTTACTAAAATATATATAAACAAAAAAAACTTTAAAATGAAACCTGAAACTTAAAAAAATGCATATAGTGCAAGATGAAAACCTGGTTTAAATGACAAAAACTGATGAGCAATGAAATCATCAGTCAGTGGACCCTCTCCTCTTTGTACCCCCTCATCTCTTCCTTCCTTCTCCTTATGCAGAGTGGACACGATTAAGGCACTCCGGCCACCGTCAAGGTCCGTAGTAACACGCCCCACAAGATGCCGCTCTTATTAAGTTAAACAAGATTATCTCCTTCATTCTGAATGAGAATTAGCCAAGTTTCTAAGATCTCTTCAAGTTGTTAGGCAAAGTAATCTGAAGGGCTCTATATTCTTTTTCATTTAGACTATAAGTCTCAATAGCTCGCTGCAGGCTGTCCTTGGTACCAGTGACCTGATTTGAGACAATAAAAGTCACCTGCACAACTCTGTGTGTGGGGTGTGATGACTTTTGGTCCCATGCTGCAAAACAGTAGGCAGTAACCAGGAAATTGCTTCCCTGGCTTTGTTAGAGTTCTTCTTTTGGATCTTTAATTTGACACCCTGCTCTCCTTTCCCCACAGGAAGCTCCTTGACTGCATCTCCCTTCTGAGATTGCAATGCATTGACTGTCCCATGTGAGGCCTCCAGGTAAAGCCTTTGTAATTGCCTATGATTGTGCCTGAAGGATCACAAATAGATTTTTGAACAGGAGCTATACACCTCAACCACTATTTGAATGGTACACAGTACACACATTTAAGTTTCTTTTTTAACTGAAATACCTCAAATAGGCCACATAAAATGTGCTTATTTTACTGCACTGTTCGATTATTTTTTGCATATAAATGCCACATAATTACTGCCCCAATCAAGATTTAGAACATTTATGACAGTTTCATTATGATTCTTCTCAGACAATACCCTCACCCCAGAAGTACACAGTATTCTTACATCTATCATCTCAGGGTAGTTTGCTTCTTTGTGTTTTGTGTTTCTTATCATATAAATGGATGCTAAAGTGTGCTCCCTTTTGTGACTGACTTCCTTTGTTCGGCAAAGGGTCTTTGAAATGTATCCGTGTTATTGCAGTTTATTCTTTTTATTATTGTATAGTAAAATAGGACACAGATATAACAGATTTTATTTGTCCATTCTACTACTGTTGGACACCTGATAGTCTTCAGCTTTTGACTACATAAATAAAACTGCTATGAACATACTCATAGCATACATGACCATACTAGTCTTTTGGAGGGCGTAGCCATGCATTTATTATATGTACATGCAAAGAAGTAAGATTGCTAAAGTGTAGATAGATTGTATATTTCACTTTAGATGTTGCCAAAAAGTCCTTGAAAGTGGTTTGCCCCCCATCTGCCATGTATGGGCAAATGGGTTGCTCTACATCTTTGGAAATGCTTGTCAATCTTTTTTTATTTTGAGGCATTTGATGAATGTGAGTGATATCTCTCTGCAGACTTAATTTCATTTTTCATGATGTGTGATTTTTTTTTAACGTGTCTGCTGGGCTTTTGTATATCTTCTTTGGTGATGTCCCTGTTCCCATCTATTATGTATATTATATTGAGTTGTCAATATAGTCTTTATTGATTTGTTAGCATTCTTCATATAATGTGGAATTTTTTAAAAATGTGGTTTTGTTATCTCTGGAACTATTAGAACATATTAGAACATGAAGACAAAGAAATATATCAGGTGATAACAGAGTGGGCAAACTGAATGACTTTGGAGCTCACCAGTAATATACACTAAGCCCCTTGTTGACAGTCACCTGTAACCTCGCTTCCACTGTATAGCAAGCTAAATAAAATGGTATTGCTGTGGTAGAGTCTGAATGGGGGACTTGTGCTCATTAGAGTGCAGAGACTGCAAAGCAAGCAGAAAGCATGGGGCACTAAGTCATTTTGTCATTTAATAGAGCTAAACAATAGGACCATTCCCTGCTCCAGCCTGGCTACTTGCTCCCTAATTTCCCAGAGGCATCTGGAACTTGAAACTAACAAGGACATCCAGAATTTCTGAGTAAGAGACTGAAGGTGAGGGTAGATAATGATGCAATTTTAGAGAAGTGTTGACGGCTGGGGTTTCACAGTGCCTAAGTGGGAGCTATTTGCCATGGTTTCAAAAAACATAACAAGACAAAACAAACCAGAACAAACAGAAAACAACCCACCCTGCAGCTGGCAATAATGACCACAAGGGTTAACTGCCAAGGCAGGCTCCTAATATGGTAGTTGTGTTAATTAGATAGGAAAGAAAATTCCCACGTAATTTCAGAATGCCAAAACAGTGAGAAAATGCTGCAAAAGACAAAGTCTTTATTTGGAAGCTGCGAACTACATCACAATTTAACTATGTCATGGAGATTAAAAACTGATAGGTTATGTTTAAAAAATCTCAATAAACAGTATAAATATTTGAAAAGTAGAGACAAAATTGCCTAGTGAAGATGCCATTGTATACATGAAAATTTAAAAGGACCAAGATAACAAATAAATGTGTCTATATGCACATATCTGTGCATATCTTATAATTATATAATAAAATAATTTATTGAAGTGTCTGGAGATTTTATATATATATATGCATATGTATATATATCCATAAGTTCTTTATAATAATTTAAACATTATTAGTATAAATAGAGATAAATTTTATTTATGAGAGCAGTACCTTATAATAAGTAAAATTATTTCTAAATAAATGTACATTATTTCAATGAAAAAAAGCCATTTTCTTAAAAGAATATATTGGATAAATGAAGAAACTAAGTGTCCACAGTAACTCTAAGGTAGTATATAGTTGTACTGAAATTCCGTTTAGAATTACAATGTATTGAGTTTGTTAACTAATTTTAATTTAGAATTTTGCCTTGAAAAATAACTCTTAAATATTTATCAAAAAATTGTGATAAAATTATAAACTTTCTTTGAAAAAATATACAGCGATAAAAGATTTGCCGGACCGATAGTAACGTTTATAATAATGTAACTATATTTAGAAAAGATAGCATTGGTCTGAAAATAGGCAATTAAAATTAATAGAAAATGATAGCAAGAACAGAATTAAATCCAAGAATGTATGAGAACTTAATATTTAATAAGAGTAGCATTTTAACAATGGGAAATGGTTGAGGTTATTTAATAAATTGTTTCCTCTAGGATTCTGAAAGGAAAAACAATATAAATATCAGCATGATTTACATGAATTTAAATTTAATTTAATTTAAATTTAAGATTTAAATTCAAGTTTATTGAAAATCTTACTGTAAAAAAAAATATCTTAATACTGAAAAAAAATAAAGACTGGCTGTGTAAACTGCAGATGCAGAAGAATTTTCTATGCTAGAATGAAAATCAATAAGCCATAAAAATAAAACACTTTTTCTTTATCATTACTATTCTACTCTCAAATCCTAGCAATAAGCCAATATATATTTGTTGAATGAGTGAATAAATAACAGTATTTATTGAAATGGAGAAAGACTAATAAACATCACTATCAGAAAAAAAAATTTCACAGTTATGAAAGAGTAGAATTTTAAAAATGGGTGAATATTAGAAATTTTAGATTTCAAAAATGAATGAAATATCCAAGTTGAAGATGTTAAATAGGTTACTGTTTATAGAATTTTTAGCAGAAAAGGGGTTTGAACTATGATATGAATTTGGAAGTTATCCCTCTTCAGATAAATTCAGTGCTTAGAGATGGAGACAATCAGCTAAGGACAGTACATACAGAGAAAAGATTTAGGACTTTAAGCATGAAATCAAACATTCTTTTATATGTTGATGTGGTATACTTGGCTTCAAGGACAGTATACATATAAATGGTGGTATTAGGGAAGAAATTCTGATCATGAAAGCAGAGCACCTGCAAATTAAGATTTTTATTTAAAAAATAAAAGGGAAATTTTTTTCTTGCTAAAAAGTATACTTCATCTTTTAGTACAGCAAAATTCTATATGAATTTTGATTGTTGGTAAAGAGCAAATCAATGAAATTTAGGAACATGGAAAATCCATTGGTACATATGAAAAGTTTTTTGTTTGTTTCTTTTATTAATTATTATTATTATTATTATTAATTTATTTTTGGTTTCTCCTATTAGGCCTCAAGAGTATTTAAGGATATTGGATGCATGTAATTAAGATAACCAAGGCCAATTGGTTATCTATGCTATTGATAGTGTTCATACTTACCCTTGCATGCCTGTTTCCATATGCCAAATTTAGACAGGCGGTGTCAATAGTTTACCCAAAAAAACTTACTGGCACAGGTAAATGTATAAACACAGAATAATGTAGTATTGTATAGGTGGTACATAAATTACTTTTAACTCTAATATAAAAATTAAAAGAAAAAAGTATTAAGAATAATGATAACTACAAAGATTTATTAATGGGTACATAGTATACGAATAAATAAGCTCTGACGTCAATAATATAAAGTTCATGGGGAAATAAAAGTGTAGAATTTTTTATATGCAATTAAAGCTAAATTATCATCAGCTTAAAATAGATGATTACAACTATAGGCAATTCAGCACAAGCTGCATGATAACCATGAAGATAAAATCTACATTAGATATACAATAGTTAAGATAAGACTCAAAACATAGAACAACAACAATAATAAATAAAACCATAAGGAGGGACAGAAAGAAAGGAGGGGAGAAATAAGAGAACTACAAAACAGACCGAAAATAAGCAAAATATGAATGGAAAGTTCTTACCTATCAATAATTACTTTAAATGATGGATTAAACTCACTAGTCAAAAGACAGAACGGGAGTGATATCTGCAACATGGCTGAATACAACTTCCCTTATTGTATTCTCCACCTCTGTTCTTCAACGATAACAATTTGGCATCCATTCATGGAAAAGAGTGCCTTTGTGGGAACTGTGGAATCCAGCACTATATATCAAGGGACCCAGGAGAAGTCTTGCCTACTTGTGCATTGAATAATAGGTGCATAGACTTTGGCCATAAGTAGGCTTCAAGTCCTTTCATCCTTGGTCTAAGAGTCCCCTGTAAATCAATGTCTTAGATAATCATTCATGGAAAGGAGAACATTTGTGGAAATGTGGGTTTCCAGTTTAGAAGGTCTAGCACATCATAGGAGATAAACAAACAAACAAATAAACAAACAAATGTTTGGATGCATTGGAGAAGGTAAAAGGAATAATTTGACTTTATATCCATGTTATCACTCCCTCAGCTTAATGTCAAGAGAGTTCTTCTTAGTCTGCTATTTCTCCTACAGATAAGGTAAGAGATTATAAATGAATGCTTAGCTTCCTGAGCTGTATGGGACATTGCCAAAAAGTCATATTTCTTTCTTGCCCCATCTAGAGTACTGAGTCATGAGCTGCATAACTGGAAGGTGGAAAGAGGCTGGAAAATTGCAGACAGGACTCTCAGAGGGCATTAAAAGGATATGGATCCTACTAAATGCTATAAACTCCATCAAGAAACCTATTCATGAGCTGCTGGGAATGTTTAACCTGTGTGTGCTCAAAACTGGCCCACAGGCATCCGAATACTCAATGAACTTCACTCTCATGCACATACCTCACACTGTGGCTCGTTCTCTGTGCAATCACAATGGATATTAGAGTGTGCTTTGAGAGCTGGCTAGTGAACATGAACAGAGAGCTGGACCAAATCTGTAGGTCAGAAAGAGATCATAAGCTTGAGCCTCAACTCCACATTTTAGAAAGCTAAAGTGATGCTGTCACACCCAGCCAAGTGCCTTGCATGATTTAAAGAAGGCATACAAGCTTAAGAAGTCTGCCATGGAGGGAGTAGGAAATATAAAGCAGGCATATCCATAGAAGGTCTTAGAAAGCTTTAGAACCCCTAGCAGAACTGATGGAAGGTATTTGTCTACTGGACAGTTATTAAAGATCGGAAGAGGTACTGCTATGGCAAATGAGAGACAGCAACAAAAGACTTCAAGGAAGCACTGAAAAGTCAAGGAGACAAAACACTAACAAAGACCATGATATTCTTCCAGTAACCAACCCCAAAGATGGAAAGACATGTGATTTACCTGATAAAGAATTCAAAGTAGCTCCTTTAAGGAAACTCATTTGGCTACATGAAAAACACATAAAGACAACTCAACAAAATCAGAAAAACGATATACAAACAAAATGAAAAGTTTAACAAAGAGATAGAAATCATAAAAAAGAACCAAGCAAATTCTGGAGCAGAAAGATTACAATGAATAAAAAGAAAAATGCAACAGAGAGCATCAATAAAAACATGGATTAAACAGAAGAAAAGCATATGAAGTAGAAGACAAGAATTTTGAAAATATCCAATCAGAAAGTAAAGATTAAAAACATGAAAAAGACTATATAATATATAGAATACCATCAAAGGAAGCAATAGTGAATTATTAAAGTCCAGAAAAAGAAGAGAGAGAAAAGGGGAACAGGAGGGTTAAAGAAAAATGGCTGAGAGCTTTCCAAACTTGGGGAGAGATTTGGATATTTGTTCTGAAGCTCATAGTTTACAGAACAAACAAAGGGATCTTCTCCATGATGCTTTAAAACATAACTCAAAAATCAAAGACAGAGAAAAATCATAAAAGCATCAAGAGAAAATTAGTTTGTAACTCACTAGGGAACTCTCATGATGCTTACAGTGTGTTTCTCAGCAAACTTTTTGCAGTCCTGGAAGAATGCAATGATATATTTGAAGTGCTGAAGCAAGCAAGCAAATAAACAAACAAAAACCTATCAGCCTAAGTACTCTGTCTGGCAAAGTCGTCCTTCAGAAATGAAGGAGACATAAATGCTTTCACAGGCAAACAGAAGTTGAAGAATTTCATTACGTCTAGACCTGACTTACAAGAAATCCTGAAAGTGCTCTAATCACTAACATGAAAACATACAAATATACAACACCCTGGTAAAGGTAAGTATATGGTCTAACTCAGAATACTCTAATACCATATTATGGTGGTATGTTAACCATTGAACTCTAATATAAAGGCTAAAAAGCAAAAAAAAAAAATATGAAAAATATCTGCAGGTACAATAATTTGTTAATGAATACAATATATATGAAGAGGTAAATTGTAACATCAAAACATGTAAGTGAGGGAAAAATGGGTAGAGCTTTTGTATGCTATTGAAGTTAACTTGTTATCAGCAGAAAACCACAATGAAATATTACCTCTTCCCTATTATAAAAAAGACAAGAGATACCAAGTGTTGGTGAAGATGCAAAGAAAAGGGAACTCTTTTACTTTCTTGGTGGGGATGTAAATAGGTACAGTCAGTATAGAAAACAGTACTTAAGTTCCCCTAAAAATTAAAAATAGAGCTACCATATAATCTAGCAATCCCATTCTGGGTTTATATTCAAGTGAAATCAAATAACATTCTTGAAGCTATATCTGTACCTCCATGTTAACTGCAGCATTATTCACATTAACCAAGATATGGACATAACCTAAGTGTCCATCAATGAATATATGGCATATATATATTTACAATGGAATATTAGTCAGCCATGATAAAGAAGGAAATTCTGCAATTTGTGACATCAGGGATGAAGATTGACAACATTATGCTTAATAAAATAAGACAGAGATAGTAAGACAAATAAGATATTCTATCACTTGCGTATGGACTCTAAAAAAACTGAACTCTTCTAGTAAAATGGTAGTTGCCAAGAACTGAGGATGTGGTAAATGATGAAATATGCATCATAGGGTACAAATTTTTAGTTATAAGATGAATAAGTTCTGAAGATTGAATATATGACATAATGATTATAGTTTACAATACTGTATTATATACTAATAGTTGCTAAGAGAGTAGATCTTAGATGTTCCCAGCACAAAAAAGAAATGATAATTATGTGAAAAAATGGAGGTGCTAACTAAGCCTAGTGTAATAATTATTCTACAATATATATATTTTTAACCAAATCATTCTATTGTATACTTTAAACTTATACATTATATTTCAGTAAAGCTGGGAAAAGAAGACAGTGGGTGATTGGATTAAAAAAGAAGACCACCATCACTCTCCTGAGTGTATCCAAAGGAAATTATATTAGTACCTTAAAGATATGCAACATGCTGGTACAGGTAAGTATATGGTCTAATTCAGAACCAAGATATATATGTGTTCCCATATTCATCACAGCATTATTCATAATACCCAAGGTATGGAAACAACCTATGTGTTTATATACAGAGTGGTATATATATAATGGAATATTATTCAGCCTCAAAAAAGGAGATCCTCTGTTTGTGATAACATGAATAAAGCTACAGAATCTTATGCTAAGGAAATAAACCAGACATATAAAAAATACTACATGATCTCACTATAAGTATATACTGAATCTCAAGAAGTTGAATTTATAGAAGCAGAGGTTATTCTGGGGAAACTCAGGGTGATATTTGTTAAAGGGTACAAAGTTACATTTTCATAGGATTATTAAATTTAAAAAATCTAGTGTACATCATGGTAAATATAGTTAATAATATTGCATTTTATTGTGGTAAATTACATAGAAAATAGATCTCAGGTGTTCTCAACACACACAGATATAAAAGATAACTATGTAAGGAGATGGATATGTTAATTAGCTTCACTGTGATTACCATTTCACTATGTGTATGTATATGAAATCATCATGTTTTACACCAAAAATATATATACTTTTTATTNTAAAGATAATACATAGGCTGAAAGTGATGGAATAGAAAAAGACATCTTATGCAAATATAATTAAAGAAGAGAAGGGTGATTATACTTATGTCAGACAAAATAAAATATATATCAAAAACTACAGCAAGAGACAAACTATGTGATTACACAATAATAAAAGAGCCAGTTCAAAAGTAAGATATAAAATTATAAATATATATACATCCAAAATCAATGCACCTAAATATATAAAGAAAGCATCAATTGATCTGAAGGGAGAAATAGGCAGAAATACAATAATAGTAGGATACTTCAATACCTCACCTTCAATAATGGTTAATTCATCCAGAAAGAAAATCAATAAGGACACAACAGTTTACAATGCTATAAAACAAAATGGACTTGACAGACATATACAGAACACTTTGCCCAACAGCAGCAGAATATACATTCTTTTTAAGCATACATGGAACATTCTCTAGACTAGATCACATGCACAAAATAAGTCTTACAAATTTAAGGAGACTGAAATAATTCTAACTATCTTTTCTATTTTGAAAAGTTTCTTAAAAATTTATTTTGAGGGGCGTCTGAATGGCTCAGTCAGTTAAACGTCCGACTTCGGCTCAGGTCATGATCTCACAGTTTGTGGGTTCGAGCCCTGCGTTGGGCTTTGTGCTGACAGCTTAGAGCCTTGACCCTGCTTCAGATTCTGTGTCTCCCTCTCTCTCTGCCTCTCCCCTGCTCACGCTGTCTCTCTCTCTCTCCTTCTCTCTCAGAAATAAATAAAAACCTTTAAAAATTAAAAAAAAATTATTTTGAAAGAGACAGGGATGTGCAAATGGGGGAGGGGCAGAGAGAGAGGAAGAGAGAGAATCCCAAGCAAGGTCTGTGATGCCAGCGCGGAGACTGATGTGGGGCTTGAACTCATGAAACAGTGAGATCAGGACCTGGATCTAAACCAAGAGTTGAACACTCAATCGACTGAGGCACCCAGGTGCCCCTCTAATGATCTTTTCAAATGCAATGATATAAATTTCCCAATTGAAAGGAAATTGGGAAAACTCAGAAATACATGGAAAGTAAACAATACACTTTGGAACAACCATTGGGTCAAGGAAGATTTCAAAAGAGAAATTAGAATATATCTAGGAGACAGGAAAATTAAAACAAAACATCCCACAACTTACACAATAGAGCAAATGAAGAACTAACAGGGAACGATGTAACATCTATATAATACTCATGTAATTCACGAAAACATCTACATAAATAAGTCTAGACATCCAATGTATAACATGATGACTACAGCTATAGTATTATATACCAGAAATTTGCTAGGGGAGTAGTTTTTATGTACTCTCATCACACACACAGTAATTATATGGGAAGATGGATATGTTAATAAGCTTGACTATAATAATAACATATATATACTTACATATAAGTATATAAAACTCCATGTTGTACATTTTAATACACAAAATTTTTAATTAAAAAATAAATAAATTAGTGGAAAGATTTCAAGCAAACAACCCAACTTTATACTTCAAAGAACTAGGAAAAGAGGAACTAAGTCCCAACTTAGCAGAAGACAGGAAACAATAAATATTAAGAGTAAAAATAAGTACAGAATAGAAAAACAATAGCAAAATTGATTAAAGCATCTTTTTGGAAAGAATAAAATCAATAAATTCTAAGCTAGTCTAAGCTGAAAAGAATACTTAAATAACTAAAATGAAAAATGAAAAGAGGAGACATTATAACCAATGTCAGAGATATAAAAAAGATTGTAAGAACTATTATGAATAATTACATGACCACAAACTGGATAATGCAGAAGAAGTAGATAAATTCCTAGAAACACACAACCTTTGAGACTGAATCAAAAAGAATGAATCAATAATCAATAAAGAGATTGAATCAATAACCAAAATTCTCCAAACAAAGAAAAGCCCAGGACCATATGGCTTCACAGATGAAATCTACCAAACATTAAAAAAAAAAATTATACCAATCCCTCCTAAACTTTTACAAAAAAATAGAAGCAGAAAGCTCCCAGACTTATTTTATGAGGTCAAAATCATCCTGATACTAAAGCCAGACAAAGAAACTACAAGAAGTTGAACATAAATGCAAAATTCTCAACAAAATATTAGCAGGTCAAATCCAATGGATATTAAATAATTCATACGCCATGACCAAGTTGAATTTTCATTGGGATACAAGCATCATTCAACATACAAAAATCAATTAATTAGATATATCACATTAATAAAATGAAGGACAAAAATCACTTAATCATCTCAGTAGCTGCAGAACATGCATTTCACAAAATTTAACACCCTTTCATGATAAAAATTCTCAACAAATTGTGCATAGGAGAAACTTGTTGTAACACAGTGAAAGCCATATATGAATACCCATAGCTAACATTATATTTAATGGTGAGAAACTAAAAGATTTTCTTCTAATTTAGAATAAGGCATAAGGCAAGGATGTCTACTATTTTCACTACTACTTAACGTTAATATTGGAGCTTCTAGCCATAGCAGTTAGACAAGAAAAACAAAAGCATTTGAATCAGAAAGACAGAAGTAAAATTATCTCTGTTTGCAGATGACAAGATCTTATATGTAGGAAATTTGAAAAACTCTACAAAACACTGTTAGAACTAATAAATTCAGAAAAGTTGTAGGATATAAAATTAATATATAAAAATCTATTGCATTTTGACATATCATCAATGAAGTATCAAAAAGAAAAATAAGAAGACAATGCATTAACAATAGCCCCCAAAAGGAAAAAAACAAAATTTTTTTGTAGTTGGAATGGCTACAGTGCTTTTAATGTTTTTGGCACAATTTTTGTTACTCATATTTTAGAAGATGACTATTTAATTTTTTTTTTTTTGTAATTTCTTCTTGAGTTCTGCTAACTCACAACCCTTCCTTCAGATGCTTTAAAAGTTCTCTCTTCAGCTTTTATATAACTCATTTTTCCTCTTGGCAACACTTTTTTTTTTTTTTGGACAAGGTTGTCTGCTATTTTTGTTTCCTATTTCTTTTCTCTTATGTTCTTATAGATTATTTTTCTATTTCTGGGTATTTTATGACTATCAAATGTTGTTTAATAATATGACCTCTTTTTATGACCTGCCCTTAGCAGGAAATGTGTATCAATGCATGGAGAAGGCAGTGTTGAAGGCAGAAAAGCTCGTGTTTAAATTATTTATTTTAGCCCTTTATTTTCCAAAAGCTAACAGCTCGCCCCCTCAGAGATGTTCCACATTTAGAGGCTCCATAAATAACAGACTTGCAAGAATTTGTGTATTTCCTCATTAACCAACCTAGCTCTGATTCTTCTCTATTGCAGTAAAAGGGAGTACACAGAAGCTGTCCCCACCAGCCCTTATAAGTCTTTGCTCTTGTTTTAAAGAAGGATTTTGTTGTTTTTTTGTTGTCTCTCTTTGTATGTGTAACCTGCTTTGGAGAATTTAGTCTGAAAATTATTCTTGGAATCATCCATTTTAGGCATCTTTCTGAGATCTTATTGGGCATGAACTGTGTCCTATAGCTCTTCCTTATATGAAGTTGTATAGAAGCTCCTGCTTATGTTGAAATTCAAGTTTCATTTCCTTTTTTGGTTGCCATTGTGCTATTTATTTGATTTATAAGATATGAAAGTCATGTTTTTGCACCATTTATAACATAAAATTCTTTTAATGTTTATCTAAGGGCTCATACCTACAATATGAGTGCTTATCCCACTGAATTAAGATGCAATATGTTGCCAGAACTAGCATATGTTTCAGGCAATTTTATGTAGCATTCAAGTTATTTTTTTATGTGCTATAGGCACATTTTATACTATCCTATGACCCTAGTGTAGTTAAAAAGAAGGTCGTGTGTACTTTAATTTTATTGATCGTGAAGCACTATTTTCTAATTGTAAAATTTTAAGACTTTAATTTTTGGTGCATCTTAAGCTTTATGCCATCTGATGGTCATATATGTGCTTTCCTGATTATTAAATTTTTGATAAGGAAAGCAATCTCAATTAATTTAGTCTTATGAGACTATACAATCTGCTTTAAAATGATACAGTTCAGAGAACACTGAGGATTCCATTGTGTGATAAAAATATGAATTGATCATAAAATACACCTTTTCACCACAGCCCCACTTGGGAATCTAATGAAAGCTATAGATGTTCTACTCATGGGTGAAATTAAATGATAAATCACATATACACAAAAATATTATACATCCTAATTCACAGATTTGCAAGTTTCTTAAATATTAACCATGGGCAAGGAATTCTTATACTTCATATTTTGATGTCTTTGAGTAAAATGTAAAATGTAGAAACAGGATTAAAATTAAACATCTTTCTTAATGACCATGGAAGCTAACAATAAGCAATTTAACTCTGGTCCTATGACTGAGATTAAATGGAATTTACTTTACATATCTACATGTTTGTCATTAAGCATTTTTTCTTTTTGGCTTTCAACTTTCTGCCTTGTTTTTTTTTTTTAAGTGGACTAATTTTAAACATCAGAAAATGTTAATGTTTGGTAGTTACCATAAAAAATTGTTGCCAAGCAATTTATATTTTTAGCAAAATATCTGTGTAAATAGCACAGACCAAAATTTTGTCTAGGAAAGGTAAACTTTTGAAAGGTATAATTAAGTTCCAGAAAACAAAAAAGTTTAGGAATACAATTGAGTTAAGCATTTAAAATTAAGGGTAAAATAAATATATCCTATTTTAATTCAATCTGTTCCTTTATACTTAATGTTCATGCCCATATCACTATAACTTATGGAATATTAATCATCTTATTGTTACAATAAATCTGTATCACTAACCTTTAAACTGCTCACAAGTAACAACATATACTTAATGTATTATACAGAATTTGGGTTTTTGAGAATTGTTAATTAATTTATCTATGATAGCTCTAGGCTAGACATTAAATTTTTGTTATCATTCAGAAAGCTTTTTTTTTTTTCTCCTAAACAGGAAGAGAGTTGAGAGGTTATGTCATTTCTTTCCAAAGCCTGGAGTAAATCAAAACTATTAACGAAGTAATTAAGTGAGTAAATACATAAATACATCGAAACCATATTTCTTGTATCTGGGTGGGGAGGTGGGCCCTGCCGAGAATTAATCCAGCACAAACCATTCAATCTCCAAGCCCTGTAACCTCTTGCTCTGAGCGACCATACATGCATATGGATGTATATATACTTGTGCACATAGTAGCTCGGCTGATCTCTGAACTTGTATTGTTTTAAATTGTGTTTTATTTTGACATTATTTCATACTTAAGTAAAATTTCCAAAATAGTAGAAAGTATCACCATGTATTTTTCACACAGAATCACTAAATGTTAACTGTTTCCCACATTAAAAAGAAAAATTCTCTCTGTGTGTCTCTTTATGACATGTTGAAATACTAAAAGTAAGTTTAGACATGGTGCTCTAGAACCTCTAAATGTGTCAATATGTATATTTCCAAAAATCAAGAATATGTTACATATGTATACTCTAATTGTAAAAGCCAGGTAATTCATACCGTTACAATCTTATTATTTCTTCTACATTCAAATTTTACCTATTGCGTACTAGTTTATTTTATAGTAAAAGAAAATTCAGTCTGTGACTTTAATATGTGAGTATGCTGCATTCAGTTATAATTAATTTCTAATTTAATCTGGAATGGTCCTTCAATATTTTTGTCTTTCATGATCTTAACATTTTCTGGGAGTGCAAGCTGATGAGGAAGTGATCAAAGAATGGTGAAGTTATGTGAAGTGATGTTACAGCAGTCATCTTGAAGCATTCTGATTAGCTGAACTGGGGACTATTTGATCATCACACAAATAATGATGGTGGCAGATTATAACCCATTAATAAAGTAAAACCCATGAGTCCATACTGATACATATACAAATTAATAAATGTCATAGAAGGGAAATCCTCTTCTTATAGCATAATTTCAAAGTAAAAATGCAGAAACAGAGATGGAGATGGAATGTCACAATTTGGCAAATGCAATAATTACAAAAGATAATGGCAAAATCATCAATGGATACAAAAGTATGACAAAAAAGAAGATATTTACAGAATCCTAAATTATTTCCTGTAGATACTTAGTGGTGGAAACAGTAAAACAGCAACTTGATAATAGAAAATCTTAACAGACACTGTCTTGACCAAGTGATAAGTGTTATCATCACCAATAATGAGATGTCAAATGGCTCTTAATATAATGCACTGAGAAGAACACATCAGCATTTCTGTGATTTCTGGCCAAAATGGGTTACCAAGATCTAATGATAAGAAAATGTGAGGTAAAGCCAAATTAAGTTTTGCCTATCTCTCTGTTTTTACTGAGAGCAAACTGAGGGTTGCTGGAGGGGAGGTGAAAGGGGATTGGCTAAATGGGTGATGTGCATTAAGGAGGGTGCTTGGGATGAGCACTGGGTATTGTATATAAGTGATAAATCACTAGGTTCTACTCCTGAAACCAATACTACACTATATGTTAACTAAATTGAATTTAAATAAATTAGACATTCTACAAATAAACAAAACCTGAGCAAATGCATAGCCAATGACTCAGCAGTTTTACTCCTAGGTACATATGTGATAGGTATACGGACAACAGAAAGTCAGGAACATGAATGTGTTTTGAAGAGCCTGAAATTAAGTCCTCCATTAAGAGCAACCTCGGGCTGCACGTAGCCCCCGTCCCAGTCCCAGGAAAAGCCTCAGGTTGTTCAAGGCTAAAGCCATCCTGGGACCGCCCTCAGATCAGCTAATCAAAAAACATCCCTATGGTCTGAGTCAAGGCTGGGAACTGCAGACAGTTATTTTGTACAAACGAGTCAATTTTTCACCAATTGCCTGAACCCCACGTGGGCCTTTTGAACTCACCTCATAATTAATCATTTTCAAAGGATTCTCAAAAGTCATGATTGGGTGTTGGGAGCCATTCTGAGCCCACTAGTCGAGAAAACTCCTGGTGAGGTTAAAGCAAGTTTGCACGGTCTCTTGCCAATCAGATGATGACCGATATCCACCCCCACTCAATTATTTCTGCTTGAGCATTGACCCCTAGGGTACCTTGTTGATCAATATCGAGAGTGACTTGTCCCCTTATTCTGGCCCTGGTATGATGATTGCACCTTGAGAAGGAACTTATTGTGGAAACTTCTTTTGATTATGGGAACAGACATCGTGTCTCCAGAAGGTCCTGTTTCCCTCCATACTTTCCCTTGAGCTATGAACAGGCTAATGACCCTAGTCATAAAAGATTGACCTTTACATGTACAATTCTGTTTCTACTGTTGTGTTAGTCCAAGATGTTCATACAGCTCAACATGTAAATCAACTAACCAAAAATGTCTCTCATGCCCTAGCTAATCAACAAATCATAAAACTAGACACAAAGGTAAATGCCCTCGAAGAGGCTATTCTATGTATTGGAAATGAGCTAAACTCTTTAAAGGTATGGTTGGTTCTCCAGTGCCATAAAGCATATAACTGGAAAATCAAGCCTTGTCCAGAGACAAAGAGCCTAACTTAGAGAGAAGGAATAGATAAGAGCAGAAGATAAGTTAGTACATACACCTTTGCTAACTGATGGTGTATAGCAGCCGTTTCCCTAAGGCCTACATTTCACAAACCCCTTCCCTTCTCTGACAGCTGTGATGAGGATGGATAAGAGTATCTACAAACCTATGACTTAATCTTAGCGTTATTAAAATGTGAACACCTTGTTATTTTCTTAGTTACTCAACCTCACTATAATTGGGGCAGTTCTGCAAGAAGACTTCTGTAAAACCTGTTTCTGTACATTTTCCAAAAACATCTTATCACAAAGAGCTATCCATTGTAAAAATTCCATTTCCTGATGCCCATTTAGATTGTGCTTTCACTTAATAGTGAAAAAGAAAATTTAAGCTCATTACATTTTTTTGGTTATTTTTTGNATATTGGCCTATAGTTCTCTTTTTTTGTTGGATCTCTGTCTGGCTTGGGAATCAGAGTGATGCTGGCTTCATAAAATGAGTCCGGGAGTTTTCCTTTGATTTCTATTTTTTGGAATAGCTAGCTCAGTACATTTTAGAAATTAGTACTGAATTGAATGAGTCCCTATTTACTAATGTAACCCATTCTCAAATTGAGCAAAGTACATAAAATATTGCTAAATATGCAGTGAATATTATATATTTTCTAAAGACTTGGTATTTGCAGGCATGTCTTTGTCTTCTTTTTGTGTTATGGAGAACATGATTGTTTAAATCACTATAAAATTTTAGGGTTTTACTATTTCTTGGTAAGTTTTTCCATGGATTCTCCTATATATCTTTTTAGTTATGGCTCTCCACACTTATTTAGCAAAATCAATTCTCCTTTCTCTTGAACGTGGTGAGTAATATTCAGTTTAGGATACCATAAAGTCATATATCTGAAGAAATATTTAAAATGTAAGGTCTCTACTGAGAGAATTCATTAACCATTTCAACTGCGCTTAAACCAATATTTTTTTCAGTCATGGTCATTACTTTTTATACTGAGTGTTAGTTAAGGTTAATTTTTCTCTTTCTATCTATAATTAAATATCTACATATGCAAAGCAATATTGAACATTCCATTTCAGGCATAAAATACTTTCATTGATTATGTTCAGCAGTTGTAGTTGAAATATTAGAAAATAGCTTGAATTTCTTATTTCACATTTAGATGGAACAATTTTTAAATTTCATCCATGTGCCATTTTAAGTATTGTTGTGGGGTGCCTGAGTGTCTCAGTCAGTTAAGCAACTGACTTCGGCTCAGGTCATGATCTCATGGTTCGCGGGTTCGAGTCTCGTGTTGGGCTCTGTGCTGACAGCTCAGAGCCCGGAGCCTGCTTCAGATTCTGTGTCTGCCTCTCTCTCTACCCCTTCCCTGCCCATTCTCTGTCTCTCTCTGTGTCTCCAAAATAAATAAGCATTTAAAAAAATTTTTTAAATATTAAAAATTTTAAAAATTAAAAAAAAATAAAGTTCTGTTTAATATCTC
>NW_027529431.1:288276-417251 GCF_008692635.1 Crocuta crocuta | reverse complement strand
CCTCCATAGAATCACATTTTAGGAATTGTTAATCAAACTCAACAGTTTCTTTAACTACTATGGACAGTGGAACTAGAGGATATAAGTATCTATTCACTGTCACCTAAGTCCTCATTGCAGGACTCCTCCTTCCTGATTTTACTGGTTACACAACATTTGTACATCTAGTACCGAAAATAGTTAATTCCATCTTATTGTAAATATTGCCGGAAGTTTTCAAAATAATCAAGCTTGCATGCATTAAGTGGTAGAAAAGTAATTAAGAATGCAAACTTTAAGATTACTCTTATCAGTTTGTTATGTCATGACAACACATAAAAACTCACCAACATCTTTGTTTCTATGTTAGCTCACTGCTTTGCCACATTTAAAGTAGGTAACAAGGATTGCTCTTGTATTTGAACAGTTTAATTTGAAAGTAGTTCAGTGTGGGTAACCACTAATTCAACTAATCCAGTTAGATGAGCAATAAGTTTTAAATAATTGATTTTCATTAGATATTGAAAATATATTAGTTTGCTTTGTTTTAATCTAACAACTAGTTTCTTATTTTTAGTCCATTTATGTTACAGAAAGTGGACTGAACACCTTTTTAATATATTATTGATCTCATATATAAGAATATTCACATCTTGTAAGTAGAAGCATTTGAATCATCATTAAATCACATGGAATGTTTTTCTTGGTTTCCTTAGGTATTAATAAAAGGTCTTGCAGGTGAACACATTAATCTAACTTTTAAATTATGCATCTTCGAGTTTATAATTTTATTTTAGCTTCAAATTATGGCCCTGTTTCAACTCTATGATTTTTCTTTTATAGAGGCATAATTAACAAATGGAAAATTATTATTTCTCAGAAAGTAAACCATAAATATAATATTTGCATACAAATGAGAAAATATGAAGTCAATATATTCAATAGAAACCCTGGTTTTAGATTACTTATATGCAAAGGGCAGCTTTATATATAAAAACTTTAGAGTGAAACAGTAAGAATTAATCATTGTCTAAAGGAATATAAGAATATTCAAATAATCTTAACAATAGAAAGCAGTTTTATTATAATTATTATTGTTTCTGTTATGACTTCAAAATATGCCTTTTAATTATTTCTTAGGACTAATGTGAGTATATTTTTGCTATCAATTTTTTTTCCATTTTAGCAAAATGCACTCTTTTAGTCCTAGCTTCCTCTCATCCCTGTACCTTTATTACTGTTTTTTACAAACTGCTTTACAACTTAAGTCAGTTGAGCATTTGACTTTTGATTTTAGCTTAGATTATGATCCCAGGGGTGTGGAATAAAGCTCTGCATTGGGCTCCATGCTGAGCATGGAGCCTGCTTTACATTCCTCTGTCTTCCTCTCTTTTTCTCTCTCTCTCTCTCACTGCCTCTCTCCTCCATTCATGCTCTCTCTCTCTCTCTCTCTCTCTCCATAAGAAAAAAAGAAAAGAAAAAAGCAGAGGTAGTGACAAGTGATAAAATGTTAATACTTCTTTTGATCTTTCCTTCCTCCTGAATTATTTCATCTATTCCTCCTGTGAACTGTGGAACAAGAAAATCATATTTGGACATTAGAAAGTAGTCAAAGATAAAGAAAGAAAAAATAATTCAGTGTGTTTGTGGTAATAGGAAAACACAGTGATCTTTAAATTTTTTTCCAATGGGTGTAACAATTTGGTAAACACATTTTTTTTAAATGTTTTATTTATTTCTAGGAGAGAGAGAGAGAGAGACAGCGCGAGCAGGGGAGGGTCAGAGAGAGAGGGAGTCACAGACTGAAACAGGCTCCAGGCTCTGAGCTGGCAGTCAGCACAGAGCCCGACGCGGGGCTCGAACCCGCGAACCGCGAGATCATGACCTAAGCGAAAGTCGGACGCTTAACCGACTAAGCCACCCAGGCGCCCCGGTAAACACATTTTTACCAATTGTAAATTTGTAACCATATAAATATAGAATATGGTGGTCAGTTTGGTCAAACGATAGTTTAGGTGTTGTAGTGAAAGTATTTTGTGAAGAACATATACAAAAGGTTAATTTTAAATAAACAACAACAACAAATCACCCTTGTGATTTGTGGGTGGGTCTCATGCAATAACTGAAGGCCTCATAAGCAGAAATTGAGGTTTCCTTGGAAGCATGGAATTCTGCTTCCAGACTGTAATATAAATATCTTGTCCACTTTCCATCCTGCTCACATAATTGCAGACTCTGGTGACTTTCAAATCTACAAGACAGACCAGCCAACTGGAAACTCAGGAAAGAGTTGAAGTAAAATTTCAGAGTTGAATCTGAAATTTCTGGGGCAGGCTGGCAACTCAGGAAGGAATGTTAACTTTTGTGATAAAAAAGCACGAGTTTTCCTACACTGTTATCACGACTGTTTGACTATTAGGGTTTCCTTAAATTTGGATATTAATTTTAGGATCAGTTTATAAACTCTACAAAAAGCCAGCTGGAATTTTGAAAGATTAAATGCTTTCCCACTAACATCTGAAACACAAAGGTGTTGGCTCTCATCACCTCTAGTTACATTGTACCACGGGTGCTACGCAGGGCGGTTAGGGAAGGAAAGGAAATAAAACACATGCAGATTAGAAAGGGAGGAAGAAGGGCACTTGGGTGGCTCAGTTGGATAAGTGTAGGGATCTTGATCTGGGCTCAGGTCATAATCTCGCAGTTTGTAGGGGTGAGCCCTGCGTCGGGCACTGTGCTGATAGCGTGGAGCCTGCTTGGGATTCTTTCTCTCTTTCTCTCTCTCTGCCCTTCTCTTGCTCGTGTGCTAAGTTTCTCCTTCTCTCAAAATAAATGAATAAATTTAAAAAATTTAAAAAAAGAAAGAAAGGGTGGAGGAAACTGTCTCTATTGCACATCACATGGTATTATATAAAAAAAAAATCCTAAGGAATCCGGAATACCTATTAGACAAATAACTTCAGCAAGTTTATAGGATATGAGATCAACATACAAAATTCAATCTCATTTCTGCCTACTAAGAAAAAATAACCAAAAATGAGAATAGGAAAATAATTACATTTACAGTAGCATAACACAGTCTAAATACTTGCAAGTAATTTTAAGAAAAGGAAGCACAGTACTCGAACACTGAAAATTACAAAACACTATCTAGAGATATTAAAGATACATAAAAAATGGAAAGGGATTTCGAAAATTCATAACAATTTTATATTATTTTTTATATTTAAGTCTAAGACTTCTTTTGGGCTAATGTTTGTTTATGTTACAAAGAATGGATTGAGGTTAATTTTTGTGTTTGCAAAATTTGTGTTCATTTAATTTCCAAAGGCATTCATATATACTGTGTGCTAGTATTTCAGATAGTAGATAATAACATTATTTATAATTACACCTCTCAAGAGTCATTTTCATTGCTCTTACCTTTTTTCAAAGTATCTGGGCAGTATCATTAATTGTAGTGTTTAAATACATATTTTCTTACATGCTGACTGTGCCAGACTGTTCCCTGCTACAACTTGGCTAATATATTTTTAAAATCTCAGGGCTCATATTTCAGAAAACTTGTTTCATTTTCGCATTTGTCTAGGGTTGACTGCTATGTTGCTAAAAATTTTAAGCATAGTTCATAAACTTGATGTTTGCATTCATATAATTATGTACTACATTAAAAACAGTAGTGAGGACTTATAATAGCTTTCATTTTTAAGGACAGTATATTAAATTTTCTAACAATTAGTATTTCAAGATGTCTCAGTCCATGACATGTTCCTTCTCCTAGGTGATTGTTTAAATTTTTTTTTTTTAATGTTTTATTTATTTCTAGGAGAGAGAGAGAGACAGCGTGAGCAGGGGAGGGTCAGAGAGAGAGAGGGAGTCACAGACTGAAACGGGCTCCAGGCTCTGAGCTGGCAGTCAGCACAGAGCCCGACGCGGGGCTCGAACCCACAAACCGCGAGATCATGACCTAAGCGAAAGTCGGACGCTTAACCGACTAAGCCACCCAGGCGCCCCATTTATTTATTATTAATATATGTTTGAGTTATGATATAATTTTGGGTGTTATTTATAAAAGTATCTTTAATTTTCTTCTGAGAGGTTATTGTTAATATTGACGAGAGCTTTCAATTCTGAAAAGTAAACTCATAAATGACCAAATAACCATGTTCTGTTCATTCATCTCTAATTATTCTCAATTAATAAAAATAACATAAAAATATGATCTATTTCTGTGAGAAGAATTATAACCATACTCCATAAACATTTATATTATTTTCCAAATACTCTCTATGAACTAAATAATTTTCCACTTGATAAATAGGTATCTTAATGTTTACCTAGTTTTTAAGTGATTAGGTAGTTTAAATATTTTGTTACTATGTTATAATTTACTGTACTGTGATAACGCCAAGTTTGTTAATAATCCAAGGGAAATTATTTTTTCAACATGGTTTCCAAATACTTTGACCTGTTTATTTAACCTGTTAACTCATTACACCTGTTTGTTTCTTTGCTCAATTTCCAGTTCCCACACTCACTTTCATTTTTTAAGTTTTTTTGCTGAAATATATCCCATACTACAAGCACAATGGAAGATCCCTTTATATCTCTCCACTGAGAAATACAATAATGAATAGGACTGTTTTGGCTCTCTTGTGTCCTATAAAGATACATAAGCTTCCCTCCTTGATTTGCTCTATTACATCTCAAATTAAACTCTCATTATATAAAGAGCAGGATCACTGTGTTTAGCTTGACACATACATCTTCTCATGTGCTTTCATGGACTATTTTTTACGAGACCAGTGGAGTGACAAAGTGACCTTCTTCAAACTTACTTCAGCTATCACAACTTATGTTTGATTTCTTTGCCCATACCCAAAATGAACACTTGCACTATGTAATTTTCTAAATTTAAATAAAAGTGTATGTGAATTCCTCAACAAATCATTACTCTATTTGCATTGTTATAACTCTAAGAGCCATTGTATAAAGTTCAGTATAATTATGAAATGCAGTGTACTGTACTGACAGCTCAGAGCCTTAAGCCTGCTTTGGATTCTGTATCTCCCTTTCCCTCTCTACTCATCCTCTGTCTCACTGTCTCTCAAAAATAAATAAACATTGAAAAAAATTAATAAAAAAAGTGTGCTACATTCAGATTTAAAGCCTACATATAGTTAGTTGTTCTTGACACAATTATCTCTGTATTTTTCGACTTTAGAAGAAAACAGAAATGGAATGACATGGGTTATAAATGTATATGTTTGTGAGCATGTATTTATATATTTATTTTATATATTAATATATATAAACATAATGCTAGGCACTTAAAATTTTGATGTTGTTTGTACTTTAACTCTTGACTATCAGCAAAGCTGAATTTTGTCCTCTATTTATTTATGGATTGTTTTACAGTGAAAATGTTGGTATGCATAAATTATCTCATAGATATAAACAAGAAGTCAAAGATAGTAACTTAATATCAAAAGAATGTTAAATCAGACATTTTATCAAAATGTGGTGCAAAACATTACGAGAATGGCTAAAAAACACTTAGGAGAAATGGATTAAAATAAGTTAAAGGCCACAAAGATACCTGTATATTTTGTTTAATTTTAACAAAAATATGAAACTGTTATTGAAAGATTCTGATGTGATGAGTACCATCTGCTCTTATTTTGTTATATAACAATTTGCATAAAATCTATTAAGTTTGCTGTATTGCATGCTTCAGGAATTTAATAACCCAGAATTATGGATGATATACAGTACTTGGTAACAAACGTTAATAAACAAAAATTGTACTTCTAGCTAGAAATACATATAGAAACTAATATGTAATTTTAGAGAGAACAAATTGATTGCAAATTGTTTTCTTCATTTTTAGTAATTAATTTGTTCTAATTAAGAATGTGTAATTTGTATTTCTATGCTTCTAATTCTTTGGAGTACTACAGAAAATGAAGTTTCTTCATTAACTTGATTGCACCTAATGGGTATCATAAAATGCCTTTTCTTAGACTCTCTTTTTCTCTCACTCACTCTCTCTTCTTTATAAAGTAATGGATCCACATGAAATTATCTGTTAGCTGTAAAAATGAGAAGGTTTGCTTTAAAAAATTGGTATCTGTGCCAACACAGTATCCAAGAGGCCTCAGGTACAACAAGGTGTCATCCCTTTCTATTCTTCTAGAAAAGTTATTGTTCTCTCTCTTCTAAACTGAATTATTTCTAGGTTTGGCCTCCACTGGGGCAAAGAATACTCAAGAAATATTTTTACATCAGAGTAAACTTTTATCTTTAATCTTTATACTTGAGGTACACACATTCCATTTCTATACTCTGCTAAAGCCAAGGTTATTACATAATGCAAATGTATTCATCCTTTCATTAATGACCTCTATTATAAACTGTAAAGATTTCAAGAGTTTATGCAGGTGTTTCTGTACAAGTGGAATATAGTACAACATAAAAATATAAGCTTTGGTGTCTTAGATCCTTAGACCCAAATTTGGGTTTTACCTCATATTAGCTGAGGCAACTTAGGCAAAGTTGTTTTGTAATCATAAGATTCTTTCCAGAAATAAGGAGACCCAACAGTAATCACTGTAAAGGATTAATGTATAGATTAAATGGAATAGAAAATACGTAGCTGGTGCCCAGCGCAGAGAAATGACACAATAAATGCTAGTATCTTTAAATCGATTTATGTTGGTGTTTGTTTAAAACCACGAAGCATTCTGACTTTACAAACAATAATTTGCAGAGCCAAATAGAAATATTATAATATTACTGACACATTTTATAATTTTATATTTGAAGAATTTATTTTGTCAAACAGTCGCACAGCAAGACATTCTAAGTGTAGGGGTGTGTGTGTGTGTGTGTGTGTGTGTGTGTGTGTATTTTCTCCTTTGTATCTGTCATCCCCATTAACAATAAACAAATAAAGATAATTTTGAGTGACAACAGTAAAGTAACTTTGGTATATTCTGGGCATTTCAAGTCAACGAAAACCTATTATTTCAACCTATTAATCTTTGCCAAAATTGTTATTTTGGGAAGTGGCTAAAATAATTTTGCTTTTATTCTTAAAATTTTCTCTTAATTCCTCATGTTTTCTTCACTTTGGGACAAACATGAAGAAAAATGGTCTCACTCAGACAGCCACCCACCCAATCAAAACTTGAATATTGAGGATGTATTATGTGCCAGACATAGATGATAGGCCTCCAAGAAACAATAAAATAGTCATATTTCTAATGTGAAGTTCTCAGTTTAGTCAAATATACACAAGTACAATGCAGTAAAACGTGTTTCATATCAGGAATATACAAAGGACACTAAAAGGACCCAGAGTGACTGACCCTATTACTGGCCTACCAGAGATATGATAGTCAATATAATCCTTGAAAATATTCTGGAAGTATGAAAAGGAATTCCTGGTGGGGAAAAATATGTCTAGTTTTTTAATAACAACAGAAACTAAAGGCCTAATAGGATTAAAAACAGGAAGAGTTTCAAATGATTACAACTCCTAATATCTCTATTCAGTATCTTTCCCAAATAATTATATGTTACGCCAATATNCCTGTATCCCTTGGGAAAATTCCTAGCAGTTCTATTGCTGGGTCATAGGGGAGTTCTATTGTTTATAATAACTATTATTTTTAAATGTTTCAAAAACTCCTAAATGTCGAAAGCCTTCCACATAATATTTGATATTGTTATTGTCTCCCTAATTTATACCTAAACATACTGCAGTGAAACAGGATAACAATTTTATCAGTGATCATATAGAAAATAAATGAACATAGATGTATCAAAATAACATCCAGCTTACTAAAATTTGTGCACTGTTGGGAGCCATTCTGAGCTCACTAGTCAAGAAAACTTCTGGTGAGGTTAAAGCAAGTTTGCATGGTTTCTTGCCAAGCAGATGATGACCAATATCCACCCCCACTCAATTATTTCTGCTTGAGGACCGACCCCCCAAGGTACCTTGTTAATTGGTATCAGGAGTGACTTGTCCCCTTATTCTGGCCCTGGTATGATGATTGCACCTTGAGAAGGAACTTATTGTGGGAACTTCTTTTGATTATGGGAACAGACATCGTGTCTCTGGCAGGTCGTTTTTCCCTCCATACTTTCCCTTGAGCTATGAGCAGGTTAATAACACTTACTCATAAAAGATTGACCTTTACATGTACAATTCTGTTTCTACTGTTGTGTTAGTCCAAGAGGTTCATACAGCTCAACATGTAAATCAGCTAACCAAAAATGTCTCTCATGCCCTAGCTATTCAAGAAATCATAAAACTAGACACAAAGGTAAATACACTCGAAGAGGCTATTCTATGTATTGGAAATGAGCTAAACTCTTTAAAGGTATGGCTGGCTCTCTGGTGCCATAAAGCATATAACTGGAAAATCAAGTCTTGCCCAGAGACAAAGAGCCTAACTTAGAGAGAAGGAATAGATAAGAGCAGAACATAAGTTACCACATACACCTTTGCTAACTGATGATGTATAGTAGCCCCTTCCCTAAGTCCTACATTCCACAAACCCCTTCCCTTACCCTGGTAACTGTGATGAAGATGTATAAAAGTATCTACAAACCTATGACTTAATCTTAGTGTTATTAAAATGTGAACCCCGTTATTTTCTTACTCAACCTCACTGTAATTGGGGCAGTTCTGCAAGAAGAATTCTGTAAAACCTGTTTCTGTACATTTTCCAAAAACATTTTATCACAGAGAACTATCCATTGTAAAAATCCCATTTTCTGATGCCATGTTAACATTTGACCTATAACTAACGACACCAAAATCGACAGGATGGAGGTGCCTACCTGGTGACCAGAAAGATTCCTGTGGCTCTCACTCCCTCCCTCGCCGACAGCATCCATCCGTCAGGATCCCCTGGACCCAGCTGGAGCTGGACTTTGGCAGTGCACTTTCATCGCAACTCTATTGCCTCTGATCTTCTCATTTTAAAATCCTATTATCCCTTTTTAAATTGTCGTTCATACGATAACTAGTTTGGTGGCTTGAACAGACCTATTTATCTATATTACATTCATCCCACTCAAAACACATATAGAGAGTGCATGTTATCAACTGAATACCCCTCTCCTCATGAGAGATACCAGCAGAACACTAAACTACTCTGGCCTAGAAACCTGTCCAATGGGTAAGATCCATTAGAATACAAGTAATTGCAGTGTGTAATCTGAACAGATGAGTCTAAAATGCCTGGAGTATAATTAATCACATTCCTCCTATTTCTCTAAATGAAGTTTAAAATGTTGAAACACTGTCAAAACAAAAATTACACTGAACAAAGTTCAACAGTCAAGGAAGAGTTTCTTTATGTATTAGGAGAGTGGAGAGGGGACAGAATTCGCTTTGAACTCAATTCCACTCAGAGGAAAGGTAGGAGGGTTTTTAAGCACTGGAGTAAGCTAATAGAAAAGTACTGAGGACTTCGGGAGGAGGGGAGTGGAATCAGTGTATAGGATGTGCCAGGTGCATTCAATTTTTCTTGAGTTTGCAAGTTTTTTTTTTCTTTTTTTTTTAATTTTTTTTTAAGGTTTTTTAAATTTATTTCTAGAGAGAGAGAGAGCGTGAGCAGGGGAGGGTCAGAGAGAGAGGGAGTCACAGACTGAAATAGGCTCCAGGCTCTGAGCTGGCAGTCAGCACAGAGCCCGACGCGGGGCTCGAACCCACGAACCGTGAGATCATGACCTAAGCGAAAGTCGGACGCTTAACCGACTAAGCCACCCAGGCGCCCCTTTTTTTTTCTTTTTGATTAAGGCCATTTGTATTTGTTCATTTGTTCCCATTACAGTTAGTCTCTTGCCTTCTTACTGAGAGGCAGACAGTACTGCTGTTATCCTTGATTACATTTCAAAGGGATGGCTCCCAGGAACGTGAGAAGAAGGGCTTTACTGCTTTGTAAAATTGGCAAAAGGCTTCATCTCAACAGGGCAGGGAACGAGTTTACAAGAGTTCTAGAGTAAATGCTCTAAGAAGAAAAGAGGTCAGGGTCTAGAGTCAGGTAGAAGCATCTAAAAGTTAGTCAAACTGAGGGAAGCATTAGTCTTCCTTGGGTACTAAACATGCTTGATTGCCAGGAGCACATTTTTTACCTGCTGTTTCTTCCTTCTTATCTCCATGGTATTATTCAAGGCCGTTGGGCACTTAAGTTACACTCTGGTCACTCATGTGGTAGAAGCATCTTGTTTAATGTAATTTGTTTAGACTGCAAATTGTTGTTTCCAAAACTAATATAGGCAATATTTTCAATTGGGAAATGTCATATATTTTGATAACTATATATTTACTGCCCTTAAAAATTAAAAAAAAAATCTGCCTTCTTGAGCATTTGTATTTGTAACCCCTATCTTATATAATCTAAAGGAAAATAACAATCTCCATTAGCAAGTAATGGGAAGCCCTGGTGCCTAAAAGTCCACTGTTACCATTTCTGTCACTGATCCACTCCACCATGTGGTGTAGCTGTTGGATATTAATTAGCTTACTTTAAGCCCAGAACAGTATAGTCTTCCAAAGAAGTCTATGCTGAAAACTTGTGTTTGCATAAGCCACAGTGAATTCATCTTATTTAAGTAGACTTACCTATAATCAAGACATAGTGTGTATTTACCATAGATAACTAGATTTCAGAGCATATTTTATGGATCTTATATCTCAGATGTATACCAAATCATGTTCTTATCTGGAAGATGTTCTTTTAGTTGAAAAACTGCTGAGTAATGGGCCATTTTCAACTGTCATCATTACATATAAGTTTTTATTTATTGAATTACTTAAATGGAGATTAAGCTTGATTTAACAATATTGGCAGATGTCTCTGAGTTATTTATAATAACTAATTTAACTCTTTTATGTGGTTGCATTGGATTAGACATCTTGACCAGCATCCACAGGACAAAATTTAGCAGACACAACTTTTGGAAAGTAATCAGTTCACGTAAACAAAAGATCTTAGAATTTTAGTTCATTGGCTGTGTGGCTCTGCTTCCTGAAATAGCTAATCAGGCTTGGTTACATTATTCAACTGAGAGTATTCATACATAAGGGTAGAAAATAAAAATCCTCCTTACTTATATTAGTGAAATATTTCAGTTAGTATTGAGTTCAATCTGCAGACAACCTTTATAAGTGGAATCAATAGTTTACAATAAATCCAGTAGCTATACATAATTATCAAATCAATCAGTAAATTAATACAGACTTTATGGGAGGTCTGGAAAACTTAATAATTCAAGGGTAAAAGAAGGCTAATTCTGCTAGTTGATAATAAGGCTATATTGTAAAAGATGGGCATATATTTTTAAGGGTTCTCTGTAAAATAAATTATGTACTTTTCTAAAGAATATTATTTTTATTTTACATTTCAATATTCATTATGATAGTGTTTTACATCTCTATATGTAAATTACTGTTGAGGACTCAGAATAATAAAATTTGAACAAACATGCCATAATATTGGCACCAATTGATTTGTGATTTAACACATATAAAAAGTAAGTTTTAAATACAGTCAACTAAATTAAAATGGGACATTTATAACTCAAATTCACATAGATAATCCTATATATAAATAATCCTCAGTCTTCATATACAGGACAAAATTCTTCTGCAGTGTTTATCTAGTAGCGGTTTTTAAAGCTGTGTCTGGAAAAATCAATAAAAATAAGATTCAGGAAGTTTTTGTAGTTTAATTTTAACACAGAGCTTATAAGATTTAGCCTAATAAAATTGGAAAAACAAGAAAAATTAAGTTTGTAAAATTGATTTTTAAAGAGTAGAGATTTTCTAGAGCTCAGCAGGTATGTGATAGGATTAAATACTTTCATAGCTAAAAATATGATTCAAAAAACAAACTTGTGTTCACCATGAACTTGGATGTTATAAGTGTTTATGGAATCAGGATTCAACTATAATCTTTAAATTATACTTTTAAAGTGGTAATAATTTAAGTGTGTGCATGTGTAAGTTTTTATATTTTAACAGAAAATATGATGAATAGAAAGTATCCAGAGGTTAATTTTAATTAAGTTGCACTGAGAAGCAAAACACAGAACCATTTCAGGATCAGAATGATGCTGGCTGTCTGGTGGAACATCAAATAAGGGAGATTTGAAAGAGAAGCTTTTCTATTCATTGTCATTTCTATATTCACAGAGTAAATCAATTAAATGAGAATCCTCATCTTCAAAGGTCAATATATGGGCATTGTAAGTTTGTAAAAAACATACTGGAAATTCTACGGCCATTATCAATCTTAGCTCTTTAAAATTCAAATGACCAAAAATACATATTGGCTTAAGAAATAAAGGAACAGTTATTGGCTTATGTAACTCAAATGTTCCCATGTGGCTATAGATGAACACTCAGATGGTCTAATAACATCTTGCTCTTGCTTCTATATCCACACCCTAGGTTCAGCTGACTCTCCCCATAATCCAGGTTGATCTCCAGCATTATTAGCTTTACATTTTATCTTATGGCAACATAAACAAACAGATTGATTACCCCTTATAATAGCTCCATCAACTATTTAAACTAAGTCTCACTGACCTGGTGGTGTATCCCCATCCCTGTCAATCAGACTAGGTTTAAGACTTGCTGCAGTCATAAATACGTACTGTAATGGTAGCTTAATGCAAGAAAGTGTTATTTGTTGGGGTGCCTGGGTGGCTCAGTCAGTTAAGCGTCCGACTTCAGCTCAGGTCATGATCTCGTGGTCTATGGGTTTGAGCCCTGCATCAGGCTCTGTGCTGACAAGTTGGAACCTAGAGCCTGCTTCAGATTCTGTCTCTCAAAAATAAGTAAATGCTAATTAAAAAAAGTAAAATAAAGAGAAAGTGCTATATTTTGTTCAAGCCATGACTGATGTAGGTCAAAAGGTTCTTTCCCATCCTTCAGTCATGCCATCTTTTTTTTTTTTTAATGTTTCATTTATTTCTAGGAGAGAGAGAGACAGCGTGAACAGGGGAGGGTCAGAGAGAGAGGGAGTCACAGACTGAAACAGGCTCCAGGCTCTGAGCTGGCAGTCAGCACAGAGCCCGACGCCGGGCTCGAACCCGCGAACCGCGAGATCATGACCTAAGCGAAAGTCGGACGCTCAACCGACTAAGCCACCCAGGCGCCCCTCAGTCATGCCATCTTTAACTCATGACCTTAAAATCTCCATAGCAGGGAACGAGAGAAAATACAAAAAAACACTCTGAACTGACTTGGCAAGAATTCAATAACATCCTGTCACCTGAGTGAAGGGGGGCCTAGAAAATATATTTTCTCATATGTCCAGAAAGAAGGAAATGAAACAGGATTTGTTCCTACCATGCATTTCCTTTCCCAATCACTTTTCAGAGGTTTGGTTCTCTATTGGACCAGACAAGACATATCCACTCCTGAATTTGGGGGGAAACAGGGAGATCAATACCGTTTAATTACAGTGACAATGAAGTTGGTATGGTTTCTGAAAAGAATACATAGTTGCCTTTACAGCCAAATGAGGGAATGGAGGCTCAAAAAAAAACAAAAACAAAAAATAAAAAACAAAACTGCTCAGGAATATAAATAGTAGTTCTCTACAAAGTGAAAAGAGATAAATATATCCCTTTTCAATTTTACTGAATAATAATGCAGTAAGTCACATTTGAGTTACTGGTTTTTAAAATTATCCTTATCTTCTCCAACCAAATTCAACTAAAATCTTACGTGCGAATGGCTCATCTATAACCCCATGCAGAGTATTGAATATATAGTGATGGTGGTCTTTTTTATATTTAGATTTAAGCCATATACTAATATATTAATAGCTACCACAGTTTTATTTATAAAACTATCATCAGAGTTTAATGAATATTGAATTTTACCCAAAAGTTTTAGTGAGATTAATAGAATGTTCAATTGTAACCTTATAAATGCATTGTACAGACAGGAGTCAGAGGTTCTGAACAATATTGTACATAATCACTATTTTATTTCTTGACATTTTATTTTTCAGGTACCAGGTTGGAGTGATCTGCTGTCTTTGTCAGAAAAAAAAAAAAAAAAGCCATCATAATGTATTATGTAAGTGAATTTCTAGTCTATCATAGTCACATTTAGTTCTTTAAAATATTTTACAACAGGCTTGGATTAAAAAATGTGTGGCTACATTCAGTCTAGATGTTCCTTTTATTTATCCCTTTCCCCATGCCTTTGAAGAAATTCTGTGTAGAAATGCGGTACCAGAGATCTTAAAGATTGTTCAGGGTCACCTGGAAAGGGATCCTGCTTCTTTGCTATGAGGACACAGTCTGGCTAAAGCTGTGTTGTTTTAGTTAGCAGGGGACAACAAAATTTATAAAAGTATTTATTTTAAGAGAAGTACAGAGATTAGCAATGTAAATCTTTTAAGAAGATGCTGCAACCTGGTGTATAAAAAGATTATTGAAAGACAATAATGTCTCTGTGTTTTCAACTCTAACAACACATAATCTGCATGTAGTATGTCCCTAGAGAGGAAGAGTAGGACAGGGGAAAGCCACACTAATTATTCATTTACTTGTGTTCTGTGAAAGCAATTACTGAATCCTCGGTTAAGTAAATCAGAAATAAATATGTCTCTTCCCATCAATCCATATTTGATTTGAAAATTTTCAAAGAATATTCATTGAGTTTCCATTTCTATTACAGCTTATTCTTGCAAGGTAATTATTTAACTCAGTTAAACTATTTTCCCTTATCTGAGTAACTCAAAATGACCTCGCTAGAAATTATCAAGTGTCAAAATCATACTTCCCATTCACAGAAAACTTAGGCCATATAGAAATATGCTAAATGATACTGTGAAAATGAAATAACCTAAATAGAGGAAGTGGGAAATTCTATATAGTACAAGTGACTACATTTTAAATAGATAATAAATAAGTACAGTTGACCCTTGCACAATATAAGTCTCACCATGCAAGTCTACTTATAAGCATATTTTTATTTTTATAAATGCAGTACAGTACTGTAAATATATTTTTTCTTCTTGATGATTTTCTTAACAGTGTTTTCCTTTCAGAGAAGGAGCTAAACCAATAAACAGCGTCTTAACTATAGATAACAAACTGGTGGTTACCAGGATGGAGGGGGGTGGGCAGACGGCTGAAATAGGTGATGAGGATTAAAGAGTGCATTTGTGATGAGCCCCTGGTGTTGGATGGTAGTATTAAATCACTACATTGCATGCCTGAAACTAATATTACACTGTATGTTAACTAACTGGAATTCAAATCAAAACTTGAAAAACTTATTTTCTTTTTCTCTAGCACACTTTATTACAAGAATACAGTATATAATACAAACAACATACACAATATGTTTTAATCAATTGTTCATGTTATCAGTAAGGCATAGAGTCACTAGTAGGTTATTAGTAGTTAAATTTTGGAGGGATCAAAAGTTATACACAGATTTTCAACTGCACAGGAATTGGCACCCCTAAGCCCCATGTTGTTAAAAGGTCAACTATATTCAGCATAAAAAGATAAACTGAGGGAGAAGCCATAATAAATTTAAAAATGGCCCATATTTGGATCTTATATCAAACATCAAAAACAACAACAAAAAGCAGCAAAACTATATTTTTGATACTCTGGAAAAAAATAACACAGACTGTAATTACATGGTATGATTTAATAATTTTTAAACATTTTGGTGTGATAATGGTATTATAGTGAAATCCTTATATATTTGTGATACATGGTAATGTGTTTATAGGGTAAAAAGGTGTCTCCCCTCTTGGGGCTGAAGATAAAGCTAGGAGAGACTGCTATTTAAGTGAGTTTCCTTATAATTTTATGATGATGACATTCTGAAGTAATAGAACCATGTAGCTGTGGTTAATTGAGAAAGAAATAAAGTTATGCTTAATACATTAGGCAATATCACCACTGTGGCAATCAGGAGAGTGTGATGTTCAGTTACTAGCAATAGTCATTATTACTTTGCATGCATATTTATAGATTTCCAATGCCTTTAAATTTTTTTAATGCTTATTTTGAGAGAGAGAAGGAGGGAGGGAGGAAGGGAGGGAGGGGGAGAGAGAGAGAGAGAGAGAGAGAGAGAGAGAGATTGTGTGTGTGAGTTAGGGAGGAGCAGAGAGAGAAGGAGAGAAAGAAATAATCCCAAGCAGGTTCTGTGCAGTCAGCACAAAATCTGATGTGGAGCTCAATCCCAAGAATACGTGTGTGTGTGTGTGTGTGTGTGTGTGTATACACACATATGTGTGTGTGTGTGTATTTTAAACAAAAGGCCCACAATTGAGTCACTTGTGCTAAACCCCATATCAACAAACCAAGACTTAACACCTAACCTAAACGCATTTTCAGCCCCTCCCAGGAATCTAACCTTAACTAGTCAGTCTGGAATTTTCTGGACAGACCCCTTTCATTCCCTAAAGGAAGGTAACCTTTCCTGAAACAATCCACTCTTTTCCCACTTCTGGCTATAAAAGCCTTCCATTATGTATAGCTCATTGGAGACCCTTCCTATTTGTCAGGTGGGATGGTGCCCAATTCATGGACCATTTAATAAAGCCAATTAGATCTTCAAATTTACTCAAGTCGAATTTCGCTTTTTAACAATGTTCATGTATATACATATACATATAGACATACACATTCACTTAGTTCTTTTTTTTTTTTTTTGACCTTGAATAGTTCTCAAACTTTGAGGAGGAACCAAAATAATTTAAATTGGCTATTTAAGAAATTCTGTTATAAAGTCTAAAAGTGAGGGGCGCCTGGGTGGCTTAGTCGGTTAAGCATCCGACTTTCGCTTAGGTCATGATCTCTCTCGGTTCGTGGGTTCGAGCCCTGCGTGGGGCTCTGTGCTGACTGCCAGCTCAGAGCCTGGAGCCTATTTCGGAGTCTGTGTCTCCGTCTCTCTCTGACCCTCCCTTGCTCACGCTGTCTCTCTCTCTCTCTCTCTCCTAGAAATAAATAAAATATAAAAAAAAAAGTCTAAAAGTGAAAACTGAACTCCGTCCATGCTTAGAAAAGTATAGTCCCATAGATTTTGAAAGGGACATATGCCATATTAAGGAAAAAAAAATCACAACTTTTAAGATTCCTCTATATTTTTATTATCAAGATGGATATATTTTATTTGAAATCTAGTTTTAATATAACTATTGACATACCAACACCATTAAAATCCTCTAATAATTGGACATAAAAAAACCCAAATATGTTGATATTTTAATATGAAATTTAATAAACACTCTGCATATAGGTACTTTTATAACCCTAACAAGAGCTTTAAATAAATGTTTAGACATTATGGGTAAGACGATACCAAATGCTATGATTAATGTTACTAAACAGTTTCTATTATAAACTTCTGTTTTCAGAACCTGACATGATTCTGAAAAAGTCTCGGTTTGCACTAAAGTGTCGCATGTTTTGCCTCTTTCTCTAGGTGATTTTCTTCTCACATGTGGGAGGAAAATCTGTTCCCTTTTTCCAACAAGTGAGAATGTGGAAAATATATTTTTATTGTAAAAATAATTTGCTTCCTATTTGTGTTTAAAGTAGTTCATATGACATGCTTGTATAACTACTCTAAATAATTTTATATGTTTTATTTTGATTATAAAAATTGCAGACAATTATTGTAGAACTATTTAGAAACAGAGAAGAATTTAAAGAAATATAATAACTCACACACAGAGATCACTACAGTTCATATTTTTTCTTTTTCTTTGCCACTTTAAAAAAATATGCATACCAAATATTTTAAAAATTAGAATATACAAATATATAACAGATAGCCAAGTTTTAAATATCTTAACTTGTAATTCTAAATGGTTTCATAATAACTCATTAATACAAGAGTTATACTCATTTAACCAATCATAAATTGTCTCCAATTTCCTATTATAAAAATTACAATATGATATATAACCCTGTATACCCATATTTGTGTGACCCTGAATATTTTTACGGAAACTTTCTTGAATTGAAAAAACCTACTTGCTACCAAATGATACATGTTCTCCCGTTTATTGAGGAGAAACTAGATTATTTTCCCATCCTCCTTTGCAATTAGGTATGGCCATGTGACTAATTTTTCTCCAATCAAAGATAGGCAGATTCAATGGGCATCATTTCCAGATCTTCCTGATTAAATCTCATAGTATGATACTCTATGTTCTTTTTCCATCTTGGATGACTGGCAAGTCACCCTTGGAAACATTGGTTAAATTTAATACCTGTTATGGCTTTAGTTTCTTAATGATTATTTGGCAGAAAAGCGTTCTGCTGGCCTCCATACTTGTCCAGGACTGTTATCTGAGAAACAACTTCTGATTCTTTAAGCTACTATGAGTTTAGAGTAACTTGTTATACTACAGTTTAGCCTATCGTAACAAATAACTTTTGAAGATTTTTAATACATATGATTAAACTGCCTTCTGAAAACTTTGTAGTAATGTATAGCTAAAATAGCATTTGATAATATTACAAAGTCAGCACTACTGCAAATATTGGCTACCTTATCAAAAAGGGCCCTACTAGGAAAAAAATGGAAAGCTTATATTCACCTAATATCCTGAGCTTTTACTTAAAAGATTATTTACAAGGGTATGGATTCTGTGTAATGAAATTACAAGGGATAGAATACAGCACGTAGTAATAATTGGGCTCCACTAACACCTCAGGACCTGAAATACAAAGGGAGGGAGGAATTATCTCAATTTGAAACAGAGAAGACTATGCAGAGTGACTGCTTAACAGAAGCCAGAGGCAGAAATAACCAATTTTGATTCTGTACACAGATGCTAGACACCTAAGCATAGAAAACAAGGTCAGAGAGTGATTTTAAAAAGAAACCTAATAGAGTGGGCACAATGCACCTCATTTGCCCCTTAGTATGTATTTTTGTTATTCCTGTGGTAAAAGGTACACAAATCTCTTCAGTATCTCTCTATTGTCAAGAGTTAGTGAAAATTTCATCACTGTTACACATGAAATCTAAGAGGCGAGTTGACAATGTTCTTCATACAAGATACTGTGGAACAAAGAAGGAAAAATAGGTAAACATAATATGGCTGCTTCCCTCCCTACTTTAGGAGCTGTTCCTAAAGCTGAAGTTAACGCTTCCTCAGCTATTGGGCTGGCAGTGAAGCTCATGAGGGACTCTTTACAAACCTGAATGAACCTTTGCTTTTGCAGAAACTGAGTTTTTGGCATTAGGGTTTGTAATATTTATTGGATGATTGTGGTTTACCACTGAACAGAATTTAACAAGAGTCATATATAAATTCCAGTCAATTTCTTGTGTTCTGAACATAGTCATCATTGCTCTGATTATACTGAAGCATTCCAATTTGCCTGGTAATTCACTTTGGCCAATACAGGGACCCACATATCTGAATGTGAGTTAAACTATGAATCCAAAATGGCCAAGCGAGGGTCCTTCCCCTGCAAGAAGGGAACTGGAGGATATAAATATCTAAACATCTTTCTCCTCTTTTTCTTGAAACCTCTGTCAATGCCCCGAGCTGGAGAACTGGCTAGAAGCCAGAGGGTAAGGGTATGCTTCAATACAGACCACAGAGGTTAGCATTTGTGAACACAAGGAGTGAAGAAGGTACAGCCTAGATCAGAAGAAAGAAAATAATGATAGCCAGAACTGGTAAAATTATTTTTGATATTTCATTTTAAATGGCATTACCTGAATGATTCAATGTGCATCTTCTCCATTTTCAAATCACTCAACCTTTTAAAAATACACTTATCAATTGTATTCATCACTTCCCTCTCGTCCATAACTATCATTTATTATTCTCTATTTTTTAATTTGCAGCAAAGTTAGGTGTTTTTAATTTCAATTCATCCCCCAGTTGACTATTCCACATTGTCTGATATTTCCTGAAATCAGAAGCAAAGCTTATTTTTCATACTCATTCCTTGCTTCTTAACATAGTGCTTTTCTTGGTGTTTTATGTATGATTATTCTCTAGTAGATATGTCTTAGCTTGGATTTAAGAATCATATTAGGAATCTATGGAAAAATATCATAGGCAATCATATGAATATGCAACAAATAAGTGGGTAGATGTTTTTAGTAACTTGAGAGACCATCCAGTCGGGGCCTGATGACTTTCCTCAGCTTATTGAAATGTTCCTTCATTATTTATGTCTCTCATTTTGCTTTTCTATTTCATATTAAATATCATATTTCCCATTTGTCTATAAACCAGTTGAGGCAGAAATTATGTTCTTCAGCTTTAACTCCTACCACATGATAGGTTTTAGACAATTTACTGTTAAATTTTTAAGTTAATTAGTAATTTATCATAACATATATATAAGCATGACTTCATTTCCTAACCAAAGACTTGTAGAGTTCATGGAGTCTAGAAACAAAGCGAATCAAAACCAAACCAAACAGGATCAATATTTTAGAATTTATGTATACAATTGTAACACTACATAGTGCTCTGATTTTGAGAATAAAATTTGTCTATGTGGAGAAAAAAATATGATTAAAGCAGAATAGAAAAGGAAATATGATAAAGTAGAAAAATATGATTAAAGTAGAATCTTTATTCCTCTACCACATTTTCATAAAAATAATCCATTAAAATATCTCAATCTAGGCCTACTGAAAAATAACCTAATTTATGGTTTAATCTCCTAACATTCAGAGTGCTTTGAACCTATCTGGCATAATTCAGCATTTGAGATGCATATGTCATTTTAAATCACTAAGCTGACATTTTTGTTTGTATATTAGTCTTATATTAATTTCTTTTAAGTATGTTTATTAAACATACTTATGTTTATTAAACATAAACTTGACCCTTCTTGTTTAATGTGAGAACTTGAATGCAGATACAAGATCTTCAAAACAAGCAACCTTCTGCACAAAGCAATCAGCATCTAAGACTATTAGAAGAAAATTCTAGAAACCTGGAAACAATTTTCTCAATCTCCTTTGCATATTTTGTTTTGCTTATCTTTTTGATTATGCCTTTTCTCATTATTAGTTTAAGTATATTTTCATATCCAATGCCTTTAGTTCTACAAACTAGTTTAAATTTTAGGCAATTAGCTGTAGAATACAAAACAGTTTCAGGTTTTTGTTTTGTTTTGTTTTGTTTTGTTTTCGGCTTACCAAGAGGGAGATACACCACTGCTAATGACTACTATTTTACAAAAACATTATAGTCTAAAAGAAGGGTTTCTTGCCTATCTAAGTCTGACTTGGAATCAGAAAGGCTTGTTTTCTTGGTCATAGCTCAACAATGATAGGTTTTGGCTATAGAGTGTGTTCTGTAGTTTCCTAGAATGCTTTCCATTACTGTTATTTGTTTCACATATCTGTTGTCTAGAATCTTGAATGTCTCTAGGCAACACCAACACAATATTAAAAAATAATAAAAAATTAAAAGAAGATGAAATAATATTGACCGACTTTCAAACCAGGTATACAACCTCAACATGAACATAAATAGATCTTATGAAGAAGAATATAGTTATGAAGAATCATGAAGAATCAACACAGTTGAGCATCAGGACAGTTATGATGGGCTCTCCTATAGGAATGATACATGAGGGGGAAAAAAGGTCACACACACACATACACACACACACACACTGAACACAAAGAGTGACCTCAGCCTTTCTAATTTATATATATTTTTCATATATATATGATTATATTAGTCTTCCATATAAATATATATAACATATGGTTGAAATAACAGAAAGCTCTTTTCTCACTGTTCTTCAGGCAGTAAGTCTAAGATCAAGGTGCCAGCAGGGTTAATTTATGATGAGACCTCTCTCCGGCTTGCTGATGGCTACCTTCACATCAAGTCCTCACAAGGTCTTTCCTCTGTGCATAGTAGTCCTGGTGTCTCTTCCTCTTCTTATAAAGATGTCAGTCTTATTTGATTAGAGTCCCACCCTGATGACATTTTTCACCTTAATTACCTCTTTAAAGATCTTATCTCCAAATATAGTCACACTGAAGGTTAGGGCTTCCAACATATGAATTTTGGGGAGGGAGGAGGCACAATTCAGTCTGTAATACTGACCAATCAATGACAACCTTCATTAGTCACCAGCTTCTGAATGCCAGTGAAATCAACTAGCAATATCCAAATTATAGTCAACATGCTTCCTTGTCTAAAGCTCAATATTTCTATGCAAACCTGCTTCTAAAAGAGTACTAAAATTCCTTATCCCATGCTTCCCCAAACCTTAGCAGTTTGATTTGTTAGCAGTGTAGTCTCCCTACATTAAAGCTCAGCTTTTCTTTTTCAGATACTGAATGAGTTTCTTCCTTTCAACAAAGGTAAAGAATACAATTTCTAGACTTAAAAAAATAGCAAAGACCAAATTTAAAAGTATGGGTTTGACATTAACTGCATGGTGACTTCTCAGGTAAATATCTCCCTATATCCTCCTTGATTTATCATTACTATAATGATAAATCAGTCAGTCTTTCTTTTCATTGTTACTCTTCCACAACTTTTCCCTTTTATGCTCTCTTTATATCACTTAGAATAACTCAGTTTTCTTCAATCTTTAATCTCCCTAGACAATTTCTAGTGACACTAGTCATGAACTGTAGTTTTTATTACACTGTATCTCATATTATTAGGAATACAGAATAATAAATAGTAAGAGAATGGTGTAAGTCATATANGGCTCTGAGCTAGCTGTCAGCACAGAGCCCCTTGTGGGGCTCGAACCCACAAACTGTGACATCATGACCTGAGCCAAAGTTGGACACTTAATTAACTGAGCCACCCAGGTGCCTCTTAATTTTATTTTTTTCCCTTAATTGTATTTTAAAGATAAGGTATGATCTTTAAAGTTATTTACCTTTATACTTATAATAATTTGCACATGGTATTTTATATTACATATTTTATATGACAATTATCTATATGACAAATACAATATATTGTTTATATTTCTATAAGATATGTATCAAATTATCTTAAGACTAGACTTAAAAACTTACAAATATAATAAAAGGTGATATTTCATAAAATAATGAAACCTTTATTTTCTCTGGGATTTTTTGTCATAACTTAACTAAATCACTTTTTGACGTTCTTTATTGTTAGAAAGAAAATATTAAAGATTTCTAATAACCATTAATATTCATTTCTTAGTTTAAAAATAGTTCAATAACCATTTCTTACATATAAATATTATATATATTCATATCTTATCTCTTCTGAAAATTTTCTTTGATTTTGCTTTTCCCAGATTCAGGAATCAAATTCAGATTAATAAAACTGTTAAATATCTACAGCCACAGGAAAGCAAGGCTTTGTTTCTTCACCTTAAGGAAAAGAAAAATAAAGAGAATAGTTTGGTTTGTTTGACATCCTTTAGATTTTAATTATCTCTCATTGTGATAGCTCTTTTGTTTACCAAATCTAGGGTTAAAACAAAATGGATGTGCCAAAAGAGAAGTGAAGGCTTCTAGGTTAATTATGTATAATTAAAACATATTAATATGAGTATGTTTTAATGACTGAATACTTTTCAGGTTAAAAGAAGCACACTTAAGTTTTATTCATGGACTGACATAAAAACTATCAACAAATCAATTTTTAAATGAACAAAACAATTGAGAAATACCCTTGTCAATCATTGACATCTACAATACACTTCACAGGAAAATTAAAGTCTCTGGAGATTTGCTAATGTCCTCATTGTCACTTTTCTCTCACTTCACTATCCATCAATGTGACACCTTGGACCTACTGACTCCATTAGAAATATATTCATGCCTAATAGGGACCTTATAAAAACTCCTTTGAATAACCCTGATTTAATGATTTGTGTTGATGATTCATACCAAACAGGTGTAAAGCTGAGTACAGTATCATAGATAGACATAAATTCACCATTAAAATACCAATGTCTCCCAAAAGTTAAATCAACTCAAATGACTAAATAGCTTATACTTATCCAAGCTTTGGAGCTAACAGAAGACATAAACTAAGTATTTATACAGATAGTAGGTATGCTTTGTGTGTGGGCCTTGATCGTTTTGAATAATTTGGCAAAAGAGGTTTCCTGACCTCTTTGGATCTCCCATAAAAATAGAACACACCAATTAAAATGAATTTTAGATGGCTTGCTGTTACATTGATAGCTGACATAAAAGTGGAATTATAATCAAAGCACTGGCTTAGAATCTCAGAATGTCTTAGCTGATGACCACTCAAGAGACTCTTCAATGCTGAGAACAAACTGAGGGCTGAGGGGGGTGGGGCAGAGGGGAGGGGTTGATGGGCATGGAGGAGGGCACTTGTGGGGATGAGTACTGAGTGTTATATGGAAACCAACTTGAAAATAAACTATTTAAGAAAACAAAATAAAAACCACTATTAATCAAACCAACTGCCCTCAGGAATGAAATATAAATATTATCTGGTCATTGTTAGATCATTTTCATGATGGACTGACTGAGGCTTGTCCTTGCCAGAGAACTACCACTTACTAGTAGCAAAAAGAAAAAACAAACAAAAAAAACCCCAAAAAACTTTTTTATCTTCAACTGGGGAATTCCAACCTACCTTTCTGATGTCAGGGATACAATTTCAGTGGGGCTATCATGAAAGAATTTGGCATAGCCTTACTGTTAGTCAAAATATCCATTTTCCATATCATACTCATCTACAGTGTTAAGGGTATGTAGAGAACAGTAAAAGAGGGCAAGTGTGCTTACTTTAGGAGAGCTCCCTTGAGGAATAGTAATCCACTCCCTCCTCACAAATACTTTGAGAGCTGCAATCCAGTTGGGGAATAATGCAACTAAAAAAGAGTTTTGAATTTTTTTATGACTTGTTTTTAATCACAAATGACCATAAGTCTGCTCTAGAGTCTCAACCAAATAGTTTAAATCTAAAAGCTGGTATTATTTTAGACAATCTCTTGGGCCCTGAGTTATCCTTGGCGAGTCATTGGGAGCTTGTGTTCTAGCAAACACTTCTTGTATCTATAAACAAAAAGCAATGGCTGGGTAGAATGATAAATGAATAGTCTAATTGCTGGGAGCCACACTGGCCTCGCTGGATGACAGTCACAGCGAGGAAATGGTAGCGTTCGCACAGCTCATGCCATGAGAAACAAAAACTGGTATCTCCTTCTGCTACTACTGGCTTATGTTGGAAATGAAGCTGCTGGTATTGACCAGGCCTCACAATATTTCAGATCAGACCGATATTCCCCACACAGATTGCTCATAGAAAAGCATATTCCTGCCTTTTCAAAAGAGACTTCAGATGAAAGCACTGTGGATGATTTTTAAAAGGCTCTTCCTAAGGGCCTTGCAGATTCAAGACTTACATAATAAAGGGGGCTAAGAACACAGTTACGATTGAGTCTGGCCCTGAGACAAAGAGCCTAATTTAGAGTTAAGGGCAGATATCCACCCCCACTCATTTGTTTTTGCTTGGAGCATTTTCTGGCCTTATATATGCTGATTACTCCCTGTGAAGGAACCTATTGAGGAACTTCTTCTTTTGTGATTATGGGAGCAAAGGTGTTTCCTGAAATACCTGTTTTTCTTGATACTTCCACCTTAAACAAGCTATTGACCCCTGCCCACAAAGAAGTAACTTCACCCTTTTTATGCTAAAAACATTGTCTTGTGTGCTAAAGATACCTTCCTTCCCCATAGGATAAGCATCTAAATCCCCTACCTCAATCACTATTGATAAAGGTTATGCAGGAGTCTTCTACAAATCTATGTTCTGGGAAATTCTTACATATCAAAAAAGTTTGTCATCAGAAATCATTGTCTAAGGCAAATGCCACTTCTGTGCTGTCCCCCAAACACTTAATGATAAAATAAAGTTGAGCCCCGGTCAGAGCGGGGATGCCTGCCTGGTGACCAGAAAGACTCTCGGGCCTCTCTCGTCCCTCCCTCACCAATACCGTCCATCCTTCATGGACCCCTGGACCCTGACCGGAGCCAGTCTCTGACATATAATAAAAATGATCACTTGGCTGTCTAGAAGAAGCCTAGCTATTCTTTAAGATATGTTTTCCTGGTCTGTGGTTGTGATTCTATGTTTCTGCTTTCAGAGTTTATTAGGACTCATAATTATTTTGCAAATGGAAATTGCCTGTATTACAACTAGTCAATACCTTCGGTCCAGAGACTTAAATGCTATCATGCAGGCATTGTCATAGAACATGATTAAACAACACATCTTGCAGTCAAAACATATGAGCTACTTGTTCTAGTTCAACTTATCATTGATGCAATTCTAAAAATGTATGTAATTAGATTCTATAGAATAAAATGTGAGTAACAACTAGCTAGGCCATTACAAACAACGCTCACAGAATATACAAAAAGATCAAAAAGGCCTCTCTGTGACTACCTTCTGACAATTTGTAAAATAAGGCAGATACAAAGACACTACCTATTGAAAACAATGACTATGTAGGCTTGGTTTTCTTATTGCTTCTTTTACACAACACTAGCCAAGTTCCCCTTCTAGAGAAAATCAAACAATATGCCCAATAACCTAACTCATAGTCCCTGCTTCCTGCCAGCACTCAATTTTCAGAAGTAGCCTTGGTTACTTTAAATCTTCTTTAGAATCATCTAGTCCATGGGGCACCTGGGTGGCTTAGTCGGGTCATGATCTCATGGTTCGTGGGTTCGAGTCCCGCGTCGGGCTCTGTGCTGACTGCCAGCTCAGAGCCTGGAGCCTGCTTCAGTCTGTGACTCCCTCTCTCTCTGACCCTCCCCTGCTCACACTCTTTCTCTCTCCTAGAAATAAATAAAACATTAAAAAAAATTTAAAAAAAAAGAATCATCTAGCCCAGTCCCACATCCTATAAAAAGCCCCTCACAGCTTCCTATTACCAAGACAATTCTGATCCTCATATTCTCTTGCTGCTAAAATCTAAATATCCCTAACTATGAATTCAAGAATGTTCGTGATGGTCTTTGGTGAGCTCCTTTTTAAGAAATTATATTTTAAGGGCTTTATTTTTTTAATTTTTAAAATATTTATTAATTTTTGCATGACAGAGAGAGAAAGAGAGATTGAGAAAGAGTGCACAGGGGAAGGGCAGAGGGAGAGTGAGACATAGAATCTAAAGCAGGCTTCAGGTTCTGAGCTGTCAGCATAGAGCCCTATGCAGGACTTGAACTCAGAGACAGTAAGATCATGACCTGAGCGAAAGTCCAATGCTAGATGCTTAACTAACTGAGCCACCTAGTTGCCCCTCCCTTTTTAGGGGCTTTAAAGAAATTCTTTAATTTCAGTTTTTCTTTCATTTGCTATTAGAAAAAATAAATAAAACAAACAAGCAAATGATATATCACTGAAGAGACAAAACCACTAAGCTTCATTGGGATAAATATGCACCTCAGGAAATGACTTTGGCTACCAGCTGTCAAATATCACAAGTTTAATAACTTCAATTGATTTTTCATGTATATCTAGATCTGCAGGGCCCACAAATCTCCAGACCTGGAGATCTTCCTCTATTTTCCAAAATCATCATCCACAAAGTCAGTGGAATTCTTCACTGTTTACTCAGCTTTGTTAAAGTCCTCTGAGTCCACGAATATGTAGGGCGTATAAGGTGAGTTGGGAAGTAGATGCTACTTGACCTTCAGGAAGCACAAAATTTATTTACAACTGAGTGAAGTTCACGTGCGACATTTGCAACATTTGTTCACATGCAACATTTGTTTAAAAACAACATATATTCTTTCTAATTTTATTTAACATGTAAATGTCTTTCATATAAAGATATAGGGAAAATTAATTTTCCTTTGCCAAAGGTGTGTTGAAAAATTACTATCGGACTTGAATGTATTTCATGAATATGAAATATACTCAGCAGTAGAACTTAGGAATATGTTTCCCACAGTGCCTTTGTGAGTGATTTCTTCTTTTTCGGGAATGCCTTTTGCCCCCTCAAGCTGACGGTTAATTTGCTGTGTTCTCTTTGGGTCATGTGTCATCTCCTCTGAGAATCTATCCTTGACCTGTTTAGACTGAATTAGTCTGCCCTTTTCTGTGATTCCATGACACTCTGTACAAACTATCATCCCATATACCTAAAGGATTTTTTTTCTGAGTCTTTTTGTCCCACAGACTATGGGTTTCTTGAGAAAAATCTTATCTTACTCATTTTGTATCCACAGTGTATAGCTCAGTGATTGTACAATAATCTTCCAGTAAATGTGTGAAAAAGTAAATGAGTAGTCATAATCTCTTCCTATTTAAGAAGTAAAATCTAGTAGAGACAACCAGGTGCTCCTTATTTAAAATACATCACTTTGAAAACCTAACAAATACTCCCATATTTGCTATTATGACTGATTAAGTGTTCTCTACAGTGTATAATGAAATTACTTTCTTTGTATTGAGAGAGATTCTATTGCACTATTGAAAAAATATCAATTAGATACTAATTAGTCTTGCTTTCTGCTTGTGGAGGGCTTGAGGTGAATGGGTGTGGAAGAGAATGGGAGCAATAATTAAGTAAACATTTAGGCAATTCAAACCATGTGCTCCTCGCAGATAAAAATGCAAATCAGGTTTGCAGTATAACCTTCACACAGACAACCAGGGCAGATGCTAATGAATCTAACATGTTTGTCATGAGTAGTTTAGTTTTAAAATCATTGATTCCTTTACAAAGAGAAGCGGTGAGACATAAACTGAAGTTGTTATGTTGCACCAAACCTGGAAAATTAAAGGCTGCTAATGGTCTTTTGTAATACAGTGTGAGAATGATGATTATGAAACCGCTCAGCAGTTTTGATGAATCACTCTCATCCAGCAAGGGGTCCTGACTTATTTGACAGAAGGTGCCTTGCATAGATCAGCAGAGAGAAGTGAGAGATAACAGCTATTGTGTTACATAATAGTGTAATAATACAACATTTACAGGGTTTTAAGTGCAAGTGAGAAACAATAAAAGTGAAGAATTTCACAGTTAAGGAGGAAACATACCAGTCTGCCCTTTAGCACAAAGTCACAACCCAAAATTAAGGGACTCATGATTCAGGGTGAATAGCGTGGGTGTTTGTTGAAAAAGGTAGTATGCACCAATGACTTAAGCCTTACATTATTTCTTTTTTTTTTCTTTTACACTGAGGAGTACACAGTCTTTACAATACCAGGATAACCCGCCTTAAATCTTATCATTTTATTTCTCAGCTCAAGAAAGAGGGCAACTAATTGCCGATTTTATGAAAGCTAAGCATTCTGGTTCAGATTTCTTGGATGTCCCAATCTGAGATACCTCACTTTTCTGGTTTTTAATTCCCTCCCCTCTCCAGTTACACGCTCTGCTGGTATTGCTGTGTCCTTGTTCAGTGCTTTTATCTGCATGAGTCAATCTCCTTCTTCATAGTGTCTTTCTTCCTATGTCTAGTTCATAATAATTCTTACCCATATTTTTAGAGGCCATTGCAAGTCTTAACTTCAATAGGGTAACAATTTTTACTGAATGTTTATTATGTGCTCAAATGGGCTAATTGGTTCACATACAGTGTCTTATTTGATCTTCATAAAATCCTGAGGAGGTCATAATAATTATAACCATTTCACAGATGAGAAAACTCAGATTGAAGAGGTAATGTAATGTTCCCTCAGTCTAATGTCTAGCAAATAGTGAGATTTGAATTTAGCTCTGAGGGACTGACTGCAAAGATTCCTTTCTGTGCTCCTTATGAACTTAATACCATTAACTTATAAATTAGTTATCAATTATCATTATTTTCACATGAATAATATTACTGAGCTAGACTATAAGATGTAAAAAAATCACAAGGATTTTTCTCTTTCTGAATCTCCAGAATACTTAAAATATTTACTATGAAACTCATTTAATGCACAATGATAGGTAGACACACACAAACACACACACACACACACACACGAATCCTGGTTTTAAAGAACATATATCACTTTGAAAAATAAATTTATTAAAGTGGAAAGTTAGTATCACAATTAAAATAGTCATTCAAAAGATAAACTGTAGATATTTGGTGGAAATATAGACAATCACAACTAGGAAAGAGAGTTTTATTAGATGTCTACAATGAAATTCCACACTGACATGGGGACTATGCAATCCCCAATGAATTTACAGTTAATAAGCAGAGGCAGATCAGTAAGCCACGAATAAAGTGCAAAAAAACAAAGGACTATGAGAAACATATTCTTCAAGAGTAATTGTACACATGAAAGCAATGCAGACTTCTCTGAGGAGTACTTTCTTAGACACCTGGATGCCCGAAATGATGTGGGATGGCTGAGAGTTAGGCAAGGAAATGAAGTGGTGAAAGATATTCTAGGCAAAAGATAAAAAGAGATAAAATGGGCACCAGGGAAGAGTGGTCACAGCACGTTAATAGCAATTCAAATGATTCAATGAAACTGAACTCAAAAGTGCAAAGGAAGCAGTGGCTGGTGATGGAGCCAAGCAAGGTAAACACATGCTCTGTTCTCATTGTCTTTCCTGCCTCACTAAAAAGCTTTGGACTTTTCCAGGGAACTTTCTCGCAGTTCAATAAAACTTTTTACAAAGAGAGGTATGCAATCATATTCCTGATTTGTAAAATCACTGTGGTAAAAATGCTGAAGGTGATCAGAGGGGTTAAGAGTAAAATCTGAGATACATTGTTGCATATCAAGAATGAAATAACAGGAGTGCCTGGATGACTCAGTCCGTTAAGTGTCCGATTCTTGATTTTGGCTCAGAGCATGATCTCAAGGTTCATGGGATGGAGCCCTGCATCAGGCTCGGTGCTATCAGCACTGAGGGATTCTCCCTCTCTCTGCACCTCCTCCTCTCCCCACTCACTTGCATGCTTTCTCAAAAATAAATAAAGAAACTTAAAAAAAAGAGAGAATGAAATAACAAAGCAGCAGGGAAGGATATTCAACACATACTCAGAAACTAGTTCAACACACTGAACTAAGGAAACATTGGTTTAAAGAATAAGAGAAAGGGAATTGCAAAGAATGAAATCTAATATATAACTTAAGACACTGGATAGATGAGGAGCAACTGGCTGAAATGGCAGAATGAACATACTGACAGAACACTGAAAATGATGGGATCAATTTGAATATTTATACTTGTAATGCCAAGAGGAAGTTTTCAGTTGACAGTCTTGTTCTCATAGTGAGATTTCACATGAGATAAAGATATGAGGGAGTGTTTGGTATTTAGGCACTGGAGTAAATTCCATCACCCCAGGTGGATGGATATGGCACAAAACCAGTAAGCCAGTAGTTGATCACCAAAGAAAGCAAACATTTACGGGATAAGCAACAGTAGAGAAAGCAGAACAAAGAGTGGGACACACGTGAAAGAAGGATGAAGTGGATACAGGAAAGGGACGTCTGGCAGTCAGTTTGTCCTGGGAAACAGAAACACTCTCTGTACTTCAAATGGAGAGGATGTGAAACAGAGGATCGGTTCTAAGTGTCTGACAATGGATGGAAGAACAAAAATCCCAAATGGAGGTTGTTCTGAGGTTAATAATTTCAATAAACCCTAAAACCCCTAGGCTGAAAAAGCAAAATTGTGTCGCACATATTGCACAACTGCTCTGCCTCTGAATTGGCAAAAGATCCCGCAGCTTTTTTGGCTGGCTTACCATATCACCACAGCCATCAAAAACTCAGGAGCCCACAGGGCTTTTTATACTATAATAGCAGGGAAACCTAAAGGTACTTACTGATGGCGTTGCCACCAGCAAAACCAGATCCCTTATAAGGTCCACACCACCAAGGTCACTACTGGCGCTTCCAAGGTGATAGCAGCCCTATTCCACTGTCGGTGCTGGAGCCATACAGCTTGAGCAGGAACTGCACTGATTCTTCTTGCTGCTGGAGGCCCATCGAGATGCCGAGAGAGGCACATGACCTCTTTTCTTTCTTCTTTTTTTCCAGAGCTAGTGCCTTCCATTGGGAAAATCCATCAAGCAATGTAGTTTTCAGCCTTCAGAGTGCAGAAGGATGGAAGTAGAGTTGAGACAAAACAGATAACAGAGGTACACATGTTTCAAGAAGGATGGATAATCGATATAACTGATAGGTTTTGGTTGGATTGTTTTTCTAAAATGAGGTATCAGTTTATTATCTTTCTAAGTATAGGAAGTGTTTTTGCCCATTTTCCACTATTATCAGATATTTTATTTTTTGTAAATTGGATACTGAAAATAGATATAAAAGCATGGCTTCCTATTTGAATTCCAGTAATTAGAAGGATTGTCCATTGGTTCTGATTATTGTCCTTAAGATAGCGGTACATATTTTGGTGCTGCTTCAACTATATGCTGTAAGTGTTTAGAAAGATACTTCCAGGATAGCCATAACCACACATCTTTACTGATTTAGGCAACAGTGGTCATAGCAATGATTCTGTTTTCCAGCTAAATTCTATCCCATCCAATGTTTAATTTGAGTTCCTCAAAGGCACACACTGATATTAAGACTTGGTTGCAAGCATTTTATTTAGTGAATGAACCCAAGAAATATCAAAGGGATAGGGAAGAATGTGTCTCAAAATTAGAGGATTTACTGGACTGCTTTCACGATACTTCCTTGCTCAGATGTTTGCTTGCTCAGCTATGGGGAACTATGAGAACATGTGGATAGGAAGGGAAGACAGTCAATAAAGCATGTGCTAATGGATTGGCTACAACTTTAAGAATCTGGCATTCTGTGGTCTGTTTTAGAGACAGTGGACATCCCTCAATATTGGCTTCCAAAAGTGAAGGAAGCTGGGGTATTCTTCAATTCCTGGTTTTCATGGCATTCTCCCTATGTGCATATCTGTGTCCAAATTTCCCTTCTATAAAGATACCAGGCATTTGGAATTAGGGACCGATCCCACTCTGGTATGACCTCATGTTAACTAAGCACATATGTAACAACTCTATTTCCAAAAAGTTCACTTTCTAAAGTACTGGTCATTAAGACTTCAACTGACAAATGTTTACTGGACACAATCGAGTGCATAACACCATCCATAGTTACAACAAATCCATCCTCTTTCATTGTAGATTGCATGCAGGCATGTGTTTTCCATACTTCACTGAGCCTACTCCTAAACATATACATGAATATAATTGTGCTCATCCAAATCAATGCCATGATGATCTCTCCAGCATATGATGGATGGCCTCTGGCCACACGGTTTCTTGATAGCCTATCGGATATTCAGATTTTGCTTTTTGAATGGACAATTGTTATCTGCTGCAGATGGTCTTATTCTAGAACCCTGGGGATCTGCATAATGCCTTCACAATGGAACTTGCCAGAGACACCATACACCATTCCTACCCATCGCAGAGAACTCTAGCACTTTAAAGTCTGCTGGGTCAGATTGCTGAATGCAGTACAGCTTGTAACAATGGCTGAATTTGCTGCAGAGATCTCCCTTTCTATGAACCCCACTCAATAGGGCAGGCTTCTGAGATACCCAGTTACAGCAATATTCTCAATTATACTATACACTATTTACAAAATATGAAGTGATTTGTCATCATGTACTGTGCCTCCTTCTTCATGGTAAGGATTGCAACATGCAATAACTTATGCTATACCCTGGAGGGGATGTCTCCAAACTACTAGATATTAAAATGTCTCTGATACTATAGGTCCTGTAATTTTGTAGAGTTTATTAGCTACCATTTTACAGGACATGAAGAATACTTTCCACTTTTTAAAAAAATATTTTTATTATTATTTATTTCTAGGAGAGAGAGAGAGACAGCGTGAGCAGGGGAGGGTCAGAGAGAGAGGGGGATAGACTGAAATAGGCTCCAGGCTCTGAGCTGGCAGTCTGCACAGAGCCCGACGCGGGGCTCGAACCCACGAACCGCGAGATCATGACCTAAGCGAAAGTCGGACGCTTAATCGACTAAGTCACCCAGGCGCCCCGAATACTTTCCACTTTTGACTTTGAAATTAACACTAATCTTTGTTATACAATCTGATGTGTTTTTCATTTTCCCAGTTGATCCCTTAACTACAAGGAGGCAGTTTCTAGGTCTTTAACTTGGCTTCTCTTACTATAATCCCATTTACTATGTAAGGCATAGAACTCTTTTGAGAATTCTGCCACTGCCTTGTGTGTGTGTGTGTGTGTGTGTGTGTGTGTGCATTTCTGTATTATGAAGTGAAAGACAAGAGAAAAGAGCAAGGTAGTCCCACGGAATCACTGGACCTACCTTGAGATGGAGTGAGTCTATGTATTTATTACAACCTCCATTCACCCACTCTAACAGAGGAGCTGTGATTGAATTTTGACTGCCCTGCTATCAGTGTAAACTCGTCCTCTAATCAACGGCTCTAACAAGAGATGGATACTCTCTCAACCTCATATAGTGTTCCTGATTAATAACTGTAAGCCCCTTTGGGAAACAGAAAAAAAATTATCGAAGATTCTTTATGTGAATATTCAGTTTCCTTCCTCAAGAAGATGCCTCCTCTTCAACAGATGTTTTTTTTAGTCTGAGAGCTGGCTCAGTTCTAGAGATGGGGCAAAAGATAATTATTCTTGAAGGCATGGATATCAACCCTCTCAACAATAACTCTTGATTTTTTTAATGATATAAGCAGGCACTATCTTCATTGGCTGGTCACTTGCCTTCCACTGGGTACACTCTGTTCTATTACTCACTGTCTCTGATCTCTGCATGCCAAGGCCAGAGAGGAGCCATTCAGGCTTGCTGTCCATTTTAATTCCACCCACCTTGCCATTGACAGTTATGTGCTGCCACCTGGTCTAATCCTTTCAGAATTTTATTACCATTGATACCATCAAACACAGTTGCTGTTAACTCTTGCATGTTATCTATTTTTACCATGCTATGTGACATAACAAACCACTGTCAAATCCAGTGTCCTGAAAGTGAATGTTTTTTTCTCTCACTGGTGTGCAGCTCAGCTGGGATGGCTCCACTACACATCAGACGTTAGCTGGGCTTGGTAATGATATTTTAATTGGGATCATGTCTTTTCAGTGTTTACCCACATTTTTCTTGAATTAGCGTCTATTTGGGATGTGTTCTCTCGGTGATTGTGGAGCATATTGGTGGACAGAAAACCATGCGTCTTCAGGTATAGGCTCAATCTAGTATCTATCACTTCCACCTTCATTTTAATGGTCCAACATTAGTAGGTTTTAGCCTTTGACTGGTTCATGGCACAATCACATATAAGAGGGAACAAAGTAAAGACTTGAGAGGAGTATTCTAATCTATCACAATTCACGGTCTTATGCATATTTCTCTCAATCAATTCATTTCAGCCAATTAACTCATTCCCTCCACAGGACACCAGGAAGTCACATCTCATCAGACTTGTGGTCTAGAATCTTATAATCTTCATCAGAATTAGATAAGAATTCTCTTCATCTAATACTTGTAAAATAAAAATAAAAATTATGTACTCTATATACTCAACTTAAATAGGTGGGAAAAGAGGAGAGAATCACAGTTGGAAACACACAGTGTTCACTGGCACAGAACAATTCTGAAAAGCTCTGGGTTACTAATGTGAAGTTCCATTACCCGGGAACTATGGATTCTTTCTTCATCTTCTTTTTTTTTCATTTTTCCAATTCAATATTCTGTTTTCAATAGTAAGACAAAAATAAATATCAAAATTTAAAAAAAACAGACACCTTTGTTTTACAAAACAGCTATAAATTTTTAAAAAGCAAAAACATAGTAAATTTTCTCTTCTAGAATTTAAATATCAAAAATTTCTTAACAGTATGAATAAAAATCTACTCTGATTTCCATTTTATTACTTTCCTGTTGTAAAATTACAAACACTTTATACACTTGTTGCAAATATTGAATTTAAAATTGGTATGCACTAGGGGAGCCTGGGTGACTCAGTCAGTTAAATACCCAACTTCAGCTCAGGTCATGATCTCATGGTTTGTGAGTTCAAGCCCCACGTTGAGCTCTGTGCTGACAGCTCAGAACCTGGAGCCTGCTTCTGATTCCATGTCTCCCTCTCTCTCTGTGCCTTACACGCTTGTGCTCCCTCTTTCTCAGAAAATAAATAAACATTAAAAAAAGAAAAAGAAATATGTATGAACTGAATGTTAACTAACATGGATTTAAATACATACATACATATATATGTATATAACTCACATCATTTAAATACGTGCATATATACATATGTATATACAACATGAAGACGGTTGGGATTGTTCAAACACTAGGATTAAAAATTGCCAGGTTTTTATTTTTGAAATTCAATTTCTCAGAGACAAGTACTCAGAAAGCTAAAAAAAATAATTTCCTCATGTGGATTGTTTCTATAACCTAGATTTGCTCCCTGATACTATCGTCCAGACCTTTGTACTTCATGGTTCTTGATTGTGTTACTGAAAAACCCTTCATTTTCTATCCCTTCCTAGGCCTATCATAGTAGACATTAGAGAATATACCCACCCTGGTAACTGAACAGTTCAGTCAGCATGCTTTCTCTAGATAGAAAATCAGGACTTAAAAGTATTTTTACTTTCTAACAGCCACCAGTCTCTGTCTCTTTTTTTTAAACACATTTTTTATGTCCATTTATTTATTTTGAGAGAGACAGCACGAGTTGGGGAGGGGCAGAGAGAGGAGAGAGACTTCCAAGCAGGCTCCACAATGTCAGCAGAGTCAGACGCAGGTCTCAAACCCACAAACTGTGAGATCATCCCCAACTTCAAATAAAGAATCGGTCACTTAACTGACTGAGCCACCTGGGCACCCCACTCTCTTTTCACTCAAGCTGGTAGAACTTTTTCTTACAAAGCTTTGGGTTACCACTAGTGAGATACTGGATAAGTGAAGTTTGGTGTTTTTTGTTGTTGTTTTATCACCTTAATGGAAGCAGTGTTTTCTGGACTGTTTGGGGGGAATATATTTATCTGATTCTTCTCAGTCTTTATGTAATAAATATATAATTTTTTTGCCTGCCTTTCTGAGGTTTTCAACCCTGCCTCAAAACTCTGCCCAACAGTTCCACGTTTTCATCTCGTTTGTCAAGTACCATCATTGTTTTCGGGCTTGGGAAGCCATTCTAGCAACATTAAGTCAACTTCTTGAGTTATGAGATAATATTATCCCATAATTATTTTTAATATATATATCCCACAATTATTATTAATATAAATAAATTATTTATTTATATAAATAAATCTCTACTATCTAGCCTTTCCTATGACCCCATTCAAAACTTTCAAGTATCACACCCACATAATATATTCTTCTGGTTCCTGTTGATAACTAGTAACCCAATTCTGTTGCTATTCTTCCTTTTTATTTTTAAATATATTTTTTCTTTCTTTCTNTCTCTCTCTCTCTCTCTCTCTCTCTCTCTCTCTCTGGTGTTTGGGTAAAAATCTACTTCATCTTATTATAGGAAATGTTCCTTCACTGCTGAGGCTATGCTTATACTCAATTAAATTTTGGTCTAGAAGCAATGGTGGGGGGCAAAAATATATTTTGAGGAGGATAAACCTAATCTTTTGAGGCCTTTTCATGGCCTTCTGGCAATGGAAGACTGCTTTGCCATAGCAAGGTGAAAAGGACTCCTTCTTCTAGCCAAAAATGGTTTAGGCTCTAAACATAGGGCAAATAGGAGGATTGAATGCCCCATCTTAATTCTCAGGATTCCATATCTTCCCTATCAGAGCTTTAACTCTTATACAGTGTGAATTTAGTCAACTTTTAAAACTGTGTTGTATCCTTCTAAGCTTGGATTTTCCTGTTTATTTGTCCTCCTTAAAAGAGGATCTCACAGGGGCACCTGGGTGGCTCAGTTGGTTAAGCGTCCGACTCTGGCTCAGGTCAAGGTCTCGCAGTTTGTGGGTTTGAGCCCCATTTCGGGCTCTGTGCTTACACCTCAGAACCTGGATCCTGCTTTGGATTCTGTCTGTCTGTCTGTCTGTCTCTCTCTGCCGCTCCTCCACTCATACTCTCTCAAAAATGAATAAACATTAAAAAGTTTTAAAAAAAATAGGATCTCACTTCTTAGCACCAACTTTCTTAGTTTGGGATCTTTCCAAAGAAGGTCATGAGACAATTGTGCACAAAATCTATTTAGGAGATGATACCAGGAGGAACAAATGGTATGTCCGCAAGTGATAAAATTATGAAAATTATGCAAAAGAGGTTAGTGATATAACTGAAAGTATAAAAGACACACTTATGATTGATATTCAGCAGAAGCTTTACCTTGTTTTTATTAAAATAGTTTAATTTTATTGGTCAGAGTTGTCATTTATATGCAGTTGTGCTACATAACATGACAACATTTATTATGTTGAAGAATAACTTTTAAATAGCTGACACAATTCTTTAGTGATAAATCACCAATAGGAAAATAGGTCTTCCATTTAAAAACTTTATAGAAGACATTTACAATGCCCTAAAACTATTTTGTTTAGAAGTGTTATGTTTGGCCATACTAAAAGAAATTGTTCTACTTAGATATAGTATAAAGCTTCATTGTAATTTAAAATTTTTTAAAAATGCAGTGGAATGCTGATGATATATTTTCCAAACTAGTATGCTTCATTTTTAACCTTTTGTATTCTAATTCAATAAGATGAAAATCATGATTTTAGGTAGTTTTTGGTTTGGTGGTTTTTTTATTATTAAAAATGAATATTTTTCTATTTATCAAATGAACATATTCTTCACTATAACTATGTAGTTATATCATAGCTATAAAATCCACAGTGAGGGGGAAAAAGCATCTGATAAGGTAGACCCATATTAAAGCAGAGGTTTTAAAGAACTAAAGTCACTTCTAGTAGATAGGAGCAGATGACTATAAAAACAATTCAAAATTTAACATAGATTTTTAGATTCTCTAAACAAAGAGAAACCATTAATTTTTATTATTATATTTATTATATAACTGTATTCATTGTACATTTATATTTATTATTATACCATGTTAATTATTATACCATGTTTATCATTATACCATGTTTGTATTAATTACAAAGTGCCTACTTCAAGGAGGTATACTCATTCTATTGGGTATTATTTAAATTTTTAGATTTTAGATTTTTAAATATTAATTAATCAGTGGAAATTACCCCTATTTACTCTCCACTTATGAGTAAATTTATCTCATTTTACATTTATCTGCTTTTACATTAATGCATGAACTATGCTTTTTACTTCTTTTTTCTTTTAATATTTAAGCACCTCATATTCTTTTTTTCCTTTTCCTAATAAGTAGAAAATAATCAGATATTTTCAAAGAATCAAATTTACATTGATTGAGTCATAAAGCCAGAATTCCATCTAAAAAATTGTTACCTTATTTACTAAAAATTACATATTATAAAATGTTACCGCAGAAGAGGTAGGGTAAATTTGTCAAAATAGCATATCCTTGAAATATATCTCTTGCACTCGATATCATGGGCATGGTATTAGTAATATGAAGTTCATGAAGTGATATATTTTAAATACGCATGCTGAGATGACTTCTGGAATGGTGTCCTAAGGGCATATAGTTAAAAACAACATTTTTTCATGAAGTATTAAATCTCAGTAAGAACAGTAAGAGTCTGTGGCAATTGAGCCATGACCCACTCCTTTCCTATCCTGTACCAACTTAATCTGATGAAGCCATACCTCTGTTAGGTCCATGATAGAATACAATTTCCACTCTCTCCAGCTCCCAGTCGAAGGCCACTATTACTTCTCAGGAAGAGTAAGGCACCAGAAATTCTCATCTCCCTAACTCTGTTGCAGACATGGTATTTCAGGCAAGAACAGCTGAGAGGTTTGGATTTTCTACCTTCACTGAAGGCACAAACTCTACCCCAGATGGGGCAGGCTAAGAATAATCGACTGCCATTCCTATTGCCCCAACTCTCTGGTAAGGCTGAATTTCCATGTTGGAACAGGCAAGCTGAGAAGACATGATGCTATAGTTCCACCAATCATGCTGCTTGTAAAGCTGAGTGTCATTCCATGAGAAGTGTGCTGCTATTTACATTCCAAGCTTTTGAGAAATGGTTCATGAATTTTGCTCAGTGGAGAGTCTGGGTTTAAGAACAAAAATTGCTTAAGTAGTCCCCAGGAATTAACTTTATTTGCAACAGAAGGTGGGGAAGTTGAAGCCTAAGGGTTTTCCTAAAATAATGGAAATTTTGGTGGTAGGTTATTAAAGGGAGGCCAGTAATTCTACAATATCAATAACTTGAATCATAGGCTGACTAAAAATTTAATACAGAGAATTAGGGAAAGAGACAGCTAAGAAGAGACCTTTTGGGGTTTGAATGAATCTCAAAGACAGGCATCAAAACCAAACCCACAGAATGGATCACATATAACTGAATTAGATTGGGGAACAATTTAACTCTAGGACACTGTTGACACAAAAATATAAGCAGTTGGTAGTTAGTATAACAAAAAAAAGGGCATAATTTATGGCGAGCAGACAGTTTTACAAAGAGATCAAGAAAAGAGACCATCAAAGACAGCAGTATTTAAAACACTGTTATGCCAAGGTGACTGTGTGCATATCCAAGGCTAAACCTTGAGAGGAATAACATCTGCAGCTTTAGACAGTGAAGGAAATATATTTCACTAAAATACTCCAGTCTACTCACAATTGAACAAATAAACAAGCACACATTACCAAAAACAACTCTCAAAAGTCAAAAGAGGGAGTTATTGAAAATGAATTATCTCAAAGTTCCAGTTTTCAACAAAATTTGTGAGACATGCAAAGAAACAAGAAAGTGTAACCCATCTGCAAAAAACAAAAACAAAAACAAAAACAAAAAACCAGACAACAGAAACTGGTCTTGGAGGGCATGGATAATGGAACTGAGACAGAAACTTCAAAGCAGGTATTATAAGTATGTTCAAAAAACAAAAGGAAGCAATGTTTAAAGAGATAAAGGGAAGCATGATGATAATGTCTCACTGAATATAAAATATAAGTAAAGAGAAAAATTATTTTAAAAATTAATTGTAATTTTGGAGTTGAAAAATATAATGACTGAAACAAAAATTTCATTAAAGGGAGCCAACTATTAATTTGAACTGGCAATGAATCAGCAAACATGGAAATAAGTCAACAGAGATTTTTGCCATCTGAATAATAGAGAGAAAAAGAATGAAGAAAAATAAACAGAGAAATGAAGAATATTCTTCAGTGTGCCAACCTGCACATATATGGGTGTCATGAAATGAGGAAACAGAAAAAGGAGCAGAAAAGATATTAAAAAATAATGGCTAAAATTTCCCAATTTGATTTAAAAAATCCAAAATAGTCCATAAATCTAAGAAAGTCAATGAACCCAGCTAGCACAAAGTGAAGAGATATATATGCAGACAGATGAGAGTGAAAAGTTGGAAAACAAAGACAAAGAGAATATTTTGAAAACATCAAGGAAAAAATGATTCAACAAATATAAGGAAAACCTCAAAATATTTACACTTGACTTGTCCTCAGAAATAACAGAGGCCAGAAGGAATAGGATAGCATAGAAAAAGTGCTGATAGGGAAAAAAAAGTGAACCCATCAACCACGAATTTTATATAGGAAGCCAAACTATGTTTCAAAAATTATGGTGAAATAAGGGCACCTGGGCAGCTCCGTCAGTTGAAAATCTGACTCTTAATTTCGACTCAGGTCATAATCCCAAGATGGTGGGATTGAGTCCCGGATGGGACTTCACACTGAGTGTGGACGCTGCTTTCATTTCTCTCTCCCTCTCCCACTGTCCCTCTCCCCTACTTGTGTGCTCTCTCTCATTAAACAAAAAGTGAAAACAAGAGTTTTCAGGAAAACAGCACTGAGAATCTTTGGCTAGCAAAGCCACCTTGGAAGAGATACCAAAGGCAATTCTATTGACATAAAGCAATTGATCCCAGACAGTTAATCAAATCCACATGAGTAAAGAGTATTAATAACAGTAGCCATGCAATTATAAGGAAAATATAAGAATATATTTCTTTTTTTTTTGCTTATTTTATTTGATTTTAAAGGACTCAAATAAAAAAATATATACATAATTATATTGGTGGACCCACAATGCAATAAAATTAATATATTTTATAATAACTACACAAAGGAGATGGGTGGCAGCAAAACTGTAGTGAAGCAAGAAAATGAAACCAGATATATTTTGAATCCATGAGAACAAATAAAGACAAAGATTAATATAATGAACTCTATAAACATACACTTGAACTCTTTCCTCTTCTCAGTTCCTTAAAAGGCAGGAAGTTGTATAAAGTAATAATTATATATTATGTAATATATTTTGTTGAGATATTAACATATATAGATGTAATATTTGTAGCAATAATAACAAAAATGGAGAATACTGTTATATACTAATTACATGTCTGTATCTCACTGGAATTAGCTTAGTAAAAGTCTAAATAGATTCTGATAAGATGTATATGCTATGCTGTAGTGTAATTAGGAAATAATAACTCAAAAGCATAATGAAAAACCATTAAAGGAATTTAAATGTTACAAAAATATTTACTTAACGTAAAAGAAAGAAGTCAAAGATACATATGGAACAAAAAGCCACAACATATAGGAAACAAAAATAAAATGCAATTCAAAATCTAACTTTATCAGTAATAACATTAAACCATGACTTATTTAAACAATCTAATCAAAAGGCAGAGATTATCAGACTGGATACAAAAAGATGCAGCCATATGTTATCTATATGAATCACACTTTTGATTTAAAGGCACAAATACTTTGAAAGATAAAAGAGAAAAAAATTAATCATGTAAACAACAACCATAATTTTCTTATATCACACAGAATAGTCCCTTATCCAAAAATATATTACCAGAGATAAATAGGGACATTTTATGATAATAAAATGGCCAATCTATCAAAAAGATATAACACTTAGAAACATAGGTTCACCTAAGAAATGAGCCCCAAATTGCATGATGCAAAACTTGATAGAATTGAAGGAACACATACAAGAGTCAATGATACTTGAAAATTTCAATATCTTATATTCCAAAATTAAAAGAACAATTAGTCAGAAAATCAACAAGAAAATAGAAGCCATGAGCACCACTATAAGCCAACTAGCATTAAGAAACATCTATAGAACACATAGGTATTAAATTGTATATTTTTCACCGAATTAGAGATGTTTTATGACCTTACTTTTTCAAGTATTTTTCTGCTGCATAGATAAATTGGAGACTCGATATACACTCAGTTTTATGAGGCATTTTTTCAATACTTTGGTTTTATTTAATCTCCACAATGGGTCATTTTCACTAATATGTGGTGTATTATAGTTCACTAACATTTTCTTTCTTCTACCATTTGTAATACTGTTTAAAACCCATACAGTGAACTTTTAATTTCAAATATTTTACTTTTAATATCTAATCAATTTACTTGCATAGTTTATTTATTTGCATAATTTTTTGTTTCTCTGCTGATATTCCATATATGTTCCTTGTTATTAACATATTTCCTTTAAAGATATTTACAACTAATTGCTTTAAAGCTCTCAAAATCTCATTTTCTACAGATCATCCCTAACTTACAATAGTTCAATTTATGACTTTTTGGCTTCATGATGGTGTAAAAGTGACATGCACTCAGTACAAAATGTACTTGGGGTTTTGAATTTTGATCTTTTTCCAGACTAGAAATATACAGTTTAATCCTCCATTGTGATGCTGGGCAGTGGCAGCAAGCCATAGCACCCAGTCAGCCCTGTGATCACAAGGGTAAATACAGCTGTTCTGTACCCATACAGCCATTCTGTTTCAATTTCAGTGATTCAATAAACTATATGAGTTATTCAAAACTGTTTATAACATAGGCTGTGTTTGAAATGATTTTGCCTAACTACAGGCTAATGTAAGTGTTCTGAGCCCATTTAAGGTAGGCTAGACAAAGCTGTGATGTTTGATGGGTTAAGGTATGTTTTGCCTTACAATATTTTGGTTTCGGTTTATTGGAACATGAGCCTATTGTAAGTAAAGAAAGAGCTCTATTTCTATTCTCTGGCTTTATTTACTTTTATTTTTATTTTTATTTTTTTGCTATATATCATATTTATCTTTTCCTTCACAGGCTACAAAGTTTGATTACATACAAGACAATATTGATGGATCTCAGGCTTTTTGGATTCTTTTATTTTCCTCAGGACAGTGTATGTATGTATGTATGTATGTATGCATTCATGTATGTACATACATATTTATTTATTTATTTATTTTCGTATCAGATAGTTGATTGCACTGGTCTATTTCCCTTACAGTGAGCAGTAGCTGAAATACTGACTCTATTCTGTCTTCCACCCATTGTCTTCTACCATTGTTCTTAGGAGCTGAATGTTTATGATCCCCAGATTCATATATTGAAATCTTAACTTCAATATGGTGGTATTAGCAGGTGAGGTCTTTGGTAGATGAGTACATAATGAGGATCAAGTCCTCATTAATGGGATTAGAGCCCATATACAAGAGAACTTAGAGATCTTTCATCCCTTCCATTATGTGAGGATGCAGCCTCATAATAGCTGTCTGCAAATGAGTGAAAGTTTGACTTCCTCCTTGCTGATGTGAATGCCTTTTATTTCTTTGTGTTGTCTGATTGCTGAGGCTAGAACTTCCAACACTACGTTGAATAAAAGTTGTGAGAGTGGACACCCTTGTTGTGTTCCTGACCTTAGAGAGAAAGCTCTCAGTTTTTCATCATTGAGGATGATATTAACAGTGGTGGGTCTTTTGTATATGACCTTTGTGATCTTGAGGCATGATTCTTCTATCCCTAATTCTTTGAGAATTTTTATCAAGAAAAGATGCTGTATTTTATCAAATACTTTTTCTATATCTATTAAGAGGATCATGTGGTTCTTATCTTCTCTTTTATTGATGTGATGTATCACATTGATTGATTTGCAGATACTGAAGCAGATCTGCATCCCAAGAATAAATCTGACTTGATCATGATGAGTAATTCTTTTAATGTATTGTTGGATCCAGTTTGCTAATAACTTACTGAGAATTCTTGAATCCATGTTCATCAGGAAATTGGTTCGTAGTTCTCCTTTTAAATGGGGTCTTTATTTGGTTTTGGAATCAAGGTAATGCTGGCCTCATAGAATGAGTGGAAGTTTTACTTCCATTTCTAATTTTTGGAACAGTTTCAAAAGAATAGGTGTTAACTCTCCTTTACATGTTTGGTAGAATTCCTGTGGAAAGCCATAGATCCTGGACTTTGCTTTTTGGGAGATTTTTTTTATTACTGATTCAATTTATTTACTGGTTATGGGTTTGTTCAAATTTTCTCTTTCTTCCTGTTTCAGTTTTGGTAGTTTATGTGTTTCTACAAATTTGTCCATTTTTTCCCAGATCACTCAATTTTGTTGGCATATAATTGCTCATAATATTCTCTTATTATTGTTTATATTTCAGCAGTTTTGGTTGTGATCTCTCCTTTATTTGTGATTTTATTTATTCCGGTCCTTTTTCTTTTTCATCAATTTGGGTAGGGGTTTATGAATTTCATTAATTCTTTCAAAGAACCAGCTCCTGGTTTCATTGATCTACTGTTTTTTTTTTTTAACTTCAGTATCATTGATTTCTGCTGTAATCTTTATTATTTCCCTTTATTTGCTTGTTTGGGGCTTTATTTACTGTTCTTTTTCCAGTTCTTTTAGGTGTAAGGTTACTTTTTATTTGAGACCTTTTTTCTTTCTATAGGAAGGCCTTGATTGCTTTATACTTTCCTCTTTTAACTGCCTTTACTGCATCCCAGAGGTTTTGGGCTATCATGTTTTCATTTTCATCGGCTCCCGTGTACTTTTTAATTTCCTCTTTAATTTATTGGTTAACCCATTAGTTCTTTAGTAGAATGTTCTTTAGTCTCCAGGTATTTATGGTCTTTCTAATTTTTATTTTCTCATGGTTGATTTCAAGTTTCAAAGCATTGTGGTCTGAAAATATGCAAGGTATGACTTTGATCTTTTTGTACTTGTTGAGGGCTGATTTGTGACCCAGAATGCGACCTATTCTGGACAATGTTCCATGTACACTTGAGAAGAATATATAAATATATATTCTGCTGTGTTAGGATGAAATGTCCTAAATATATCTGTTAAGTCCATCTGATCCAGTGTGTCATTCAAAGCGATTGTTTTCATTTGATTTTCTGCTTAGATGAAATCTGTCCATTGTTGTAAGTGGGTGTTGAAGTTCCCTACTATTATGGTGTTATTATCAATGAGTTTCTTTATGTTCATTATGAATCGATTTATATATTTGGTTACTTCATGTTGGGGGCATAAATGTTTTCAATTGTTAAATTTGGTGGATAGACCCCTTAATTATGATATAATGTCATTCTTCATCTTTTGCTACAATATTTATTTTAAAATCTAATTCATCTTATGGAGGTATGGCTACTCCAGCTTTCTTATGATAATGATTAGCATGATAGATGGTCCTCTATCCCTTTACTTTCAATCTGCAGGTGTCTTTAGGTCTAAAATGAGTCTTTTATAAGCAGCCTTAGACAATTCATGTTTTCTTATTCATTCTGATACCCTGTTTTTTGATTAGAGTATTTTAGTCTATCAACATTTATAGTGAGTATGGAAAGATATGAATTTAGTGCCACTGTGCTGCCTAGAGAGTTGTTGTTTCTGGTGATGTTCTCTGGCTCTTTATAGTTTTCATTGCTTTTGGTCTTTTTTGGTTTGTTTTGTCTTTTCTCCACTCAAAGAGTCTCCCTTTAAATTTTTTGCAGGACTAGTTTAGTGGTCACAAACTTCTTTAGTTTTTGTAAGGAAACCTCTTATCTCTCCTTCAGTTTTGAATGACAACTAAATTCTGTTGTTTTTAAGTCACTGAATCTATCATACTCTCCTATAGGAGCCCAAACTAGGAAAAATACTCTTACACATCCATGTGAATTTCAGGTATTAGTCACTGATTTGAACAAAGTTTATAATAAGATTCATTTTTTTCTAGAATTCTCTCCCACTATCTAGGTGTCTCTGTAGTCCTGAAGTTTCCCTTCTTATTTTTTAAACCAGTAATGCTGTCTGCTAACTTAATTCCAGCTTTCCTATATCATGAGGAGTGAAGTTATCAAGTGATAAGATACAGAACCACATAATCACCGATGGTAGTTTTCTTTTCCTTTTAATGTTCTACCCCATCCACTTTCCAACTTTCTAGTGAATTTTGTCACTTTCTGGGTTTTCAAGTATTTTAAAACTATATTTCATTCAGTGTGTGTGTGTGTGTGAGAGAGAGAGAGAGACAGACAGACAGACAGACAAAAAGAGAGATCACTAACAAAGTGTTTAATCGGGTACTTCACCATTATCAGAAGCAGAACTCTTTAAATCTGAAATAAAATTTCAGTTAAAAGTTTTCAATTTTCCCCAAACATTTGTTCCTCAAACATTATTATATATTAAATGTCTCATAGCACTGTTTCAGACTCTGAATATCAGTTGTTTCAAATACCTGTAAATTGAGAAACTGATTTAGTATAAAATCATTTGTCTTGACATATTTTATGTCATAGACATAAAATCTCATAAAAACTCATAAACATCATGAGGTGTCGAACACTGACATCTGTAAAATTTCTTTTGTCAAAAATTATTTATGATCTCTCCTTTTTTCCCTCCCTGACAACCCCTCCCTCTCTCTTTCTCCCTGAATGTATTTGTCATTGCTCTGACAATCAATTATGACATAACTTTTAAAAATGTAGATTTGAAGAATGCACTACATTTTTACTCCTTTCTTTTATTAGAACAAATGTTTGTTTCAGGCTGGAAATTGTTTTATGATTTTATTATATCAAAATAAAAGGTCAGTATACTTTAATTAAAAAATTACTTTGGAACTTTGATGGATTTCTGAGGATTTTGAGGATTTATGTAATATTTTATAACATATAGTGCCATAGTAATTGCAATGAATATATCAGAGGAACAATAAAATGTAATTTTGAGGTGCTCATTTTTTAATTTTTAATATTCAAAATTCTAGTTTGGCTTGTTTTACAAAGATGTTACACTTACAAAATTATTTGTAAATACTCATATCATCCATTCCTAATTCAAGACCTATTTGGGGCACCTGGGTGGCTCAGTTGGTTAAGCCTCCGACTTCGGCTCAGGTCACGATCTCAGGATCCGTGGATTTGAGCCCCGTGTCGGGATTTGTGCTGACAGCTAGCTCAGAGCCTGGAGCCTATTTCAGATTCTGTATCTCCCTCTCTCTCTCTCTCCCTCCCCGAGTCATGCTAAGAAATAAATAAAACAAAAAAAAAATTTTAAAGACCTATTCATAATTTATATTTATGGTATATGAGGTTAATATTTGTTACCTTTTTTTCAAAAGAGTAAATTTTAATGAGCTATTTATTAATAATTTGTATAGTGTCTATGAATAGAAAACATACCACAATACAGTAGTAGAACTGGAAAAAAAAGATTAACACATATAAAAATATCACACCATAATGGAGCATATTGTAATAAAAATTAAAAATTAAAAATAATGCGAAAATGACATGACAATTTACACATCGTTCATTTAAGGTTGAATAAGATCAACTGGCCGATATTGTCTTTTTAAGAAATGTATACAGTTTAAAAGTACATTTTGAGGAACATAATGAGATATCAAAAAGAATCATTACAGTTTTATTCTAAATAAGTGTCAACTACATGTGCATTATTTTTTCCTTTGATATCACCAAGCAGCCACTTGGTAGATCATACTCCTAAAGTAAGCACCACCACCCATGGATTAAAAACTAATACAGATAAGCAGCAAAAACCAAAACCAAAACAAAAAATTAGTCTAGGAATTGATTGTCCCACAGATATCTATAGTTTATAATCACTTTCTGTTTCATAGAACTTTCATAATTGGCTAATGTGGTACAAGTATGACATTATTGTTTCAGTAATAACATTTCCTGATCAATTTTTCTTTATATACTTTTTATATTGATTTCAAATAAAAATTAGAATTATTATTATTAGAATTATTATTCTGAAATGCATATAAGTAGAAGCTGATATCAACTGACATATTTTTTGAAAATTTTGTCTTATGAATCAGATGAAGTATTACAGTTACCAAATTTTGGTTTTGTCTTACATGTTCTATGATAAGCACTGCCAATATCTAAAGAGAACTATAATCAGTAAATGCTACGGGGCAGAGGATGTTAGTTCTTTATATTTATTATTAGAGTAAAATGTTCAAAAGGATACATCGACGATGTCTATAAAAAACATCATTGACTTAGTACTTAAATTTTTCATTAGAAATTTACCATAGAAAGCAATCTTTATGAGTACTTAAAAAACCACAGAGTGGAAGACATTCTTGTCATTCACGGAAGAGCATTTAAATTCAAAATAAATTTGAGAATTTCCGGACATAATCAGCGATTCTTAAATTAAAAATTAACAGAGAAAGATGCAATGAAGAAGAAAAACAAATAAAAAAGTTGGCAGAAGAATATTTACAAGCAATGTACTGAATGTGAGTTGTCATTAACCACAAACTGTCAAAATTAATGCAAAAAATAGTGAGATGTATTCTCGTAATATAAAAATAACTGCAGGAAATATTAGAATATCAGAATTTTAGTCAGTAACTTTCATGGGTATAATAAATATCTCTATTCTGTACTAGTTTCTAAAACATGGGATAAATCATTTGGGAAAGTACAAAGCAAAGTAATTAAAAGGATTAAATGATTAAAGTGTAAAATATTTATCAAGATTAAAGGATTTCAGATTATTCAACCAGAAGTTGAAGAGTCTCTTGATAATGATAGAATACTTTATACTTTATATCCTTTACAGAAAAGCTGAACCTCTATGCAAACTTGAACTTGCATATCTGTTTATTATTAGTATTGATGCCATGACTGATTTTGCTCTAACTAAAAAGAGTGGTGGAAGCAGCAACTAAGAACAACTACAATGATGAAAAATTGTTGCTCAAAACCCAAACGGTCTGCTGGTTGAGATGTTGTACATGGACGTATAGGTGCACATTGCCTTCTGTCCTCACTGAATTGGCTGGTATGCTAGCTTGTCCTGCAAAGTCACCGGGAAAAAAGTTGTCAAGTTCTGTCATACTCTGCCACTGACCACTTCGGCTGTCATTGCTGTTAGTCTTTAAGGGCTCTACTCTTCACAGGCTGCTCTCTCAGACCTTAGACATCTACATGTCCATTGCTTGGCACAACCACCTTCTGTCTCTTTATCAGAGCCTTGGAATCTGATCATCCAGAGTGAACTCTGAGACAAAAAGCATTTTATGGCAAGCTGTATGAAACCTGGATTCACCACTCGAAACATGGACACAGAAAATTATTTGTGTGACTATTATCCCAATTCTCTCATGGATGGTACTAATATTATAGATGCATAGCAAGTTTTGATTATACAAAATGAACAATTTAAGGCATTAAAGCTTGATCCTCTTTGGATTTCTGGTGGTGAAATTTTAGGTTTCTAGGCCATTTGCAACTTCTTTCATGCAGTCTATAATCTTCTAGATATAGACCATGAGAATTTAGGGGTGGGAGTGGAGGAGGTGGGAGAGGAAGAGATGCCTTAAAATTAATTCTATCCCATCCTTTTTCTTTGCTTTTCTCTCTAAATAAGTGGGAAGAGATAAACTTACTTTCCTTTGTTCTCTCTGTCTATCTCTTCCTCCTTCTATTTTGTCCCCCCAGAGACTTTCCCTATGTAATTTTCCCTTTTCTCTACCCAGAGTGGTAGTTAGGGGTGGAGACAAAGCTCCATGGATCCCCCAAACTAGTGGAAGTGTTGGTCCCAGTACCTTTTCTGAGGAAACTCTATGGTTCAGGGTTGATCACACATGAATTTTGATAAGGAGTTTTTGGATGACTAAGAATTACTAAAAACATGTATATATTGGTTTAATATTGAGTTGATATTTTGAAAACACTAACCTTATAAAGCAACAATTTAAATATAAGTCTGAAGCATTCTGTAGCTAATCTAAACTTGTGAAGCCCTATATAAGAGTTTACATGAATGAGTTGGTGGGACCCCAACAAAATACAATGCTGGTTTTAAAATAGATCATATTTTGAAAATATCGCAAAGAAACAGAAGACAAATTTCCATGCATTCTGTCACTTATGACCTGTTTGACTTTGACAAGTTGCCAATTCTCTGAGTTTTGTTTTTCTCTTCAGTGAAACAGGAATGCTTGTCTCACAGTATGTTATTAAAATCACAAGGCACCATTTTTGCAAAAGGGATATTACAAGCTATAAATCACTTTTAAAATAACATCATATTCTTTAAGCTTCTGTCTAAGGTAGAAAGTCTCCTCTTAAGCATGCTTGAACATTCAGTATCATTTTATTTGGAGAAACCACCAGTAATTAGTTAAGATGTTAAGATTTGGAATTCATTGTCACAGCTTGTACTTTCTAAGCTCTCACCCATATGAACTGCATTCATTTCCTTTGCACAGCTTGACCTTTTCTAATTAATGCACAGGACTGCCTAACTGCAACTTGCCTTGACACACTGTGCCTATCAGGAATTGAAAAAGTTCCAGCTCTGTGAATTTCCAAACACTTACATTGAAAAGAAATATATATATATATATTTAAATCTTTAGTTTGTTAGATAGTACCCAAATTATTCTTAGTTCATTATTTCATACTCTTCAGAAGTGATTATTATCTAGACTCTTAATATTCTTAAATTCATACCAAGTGAATAATTTTATTCTTTAAAATTCTTCTTTTAAAGTGGTGGATGCATGTATTGTTTTCTAACAAATGAGAGTGCTACATTTAAACTAACAATCTGACATTAATAAAAATTGTTAGGATGATCTAATAAATGGGATAAATCTAAAGCAATTTTAAGTAATGGATCTCATGTAATTTCCTTTTTAATTTCCTTTTGTTAATACGTTCTTAGTGTAGAATTCATCTTTTTTCTTAGTACTCTATAGCCCAGTAAATAATTAGATTTGATTTTTAAAGAAAATTGATTAAAAGTTCAAAAGAAGCTACCACAGAGTATAAACCACAATTACTACACAAGTTCAGGGATCTTTAGGATCTCTTAATGAGCTACTTTTCTGAATAGCTCATAGCCTCTCACCTCCTCCTCTTTCCATACGGTGTGAGTCAGCCTATGTGTTTCTACCAAGGCCTATCTGGCATCTATCCTAGAATCCAGACCCAAAATTCTCAAGAACACCAAGTTATCAAAAAACAAGCACAACTCAGAAATTTTATAAGTACATGTTTCTTTCCTCTACCTTCTTATTACTAACCAAAATTATAACAGATGACCCAAGGAAGTGCACCAAGTTTAACTTATGACTTGCATTATTCCCTGGAACATCCACATATGCACTTGCAGTTTAAGAAATAATTCAATAAATGAATCTCTTAAGCAGAAAAAATAGCAGATTGTAATACCAAAAAAAATATACCAGGTTGCTGAGAGCTGACACTTATCATGCCCTTTCCTTAGAAGAATATCCACAGCTGAGAGAGAGCTACCTTGAGAGTAGGCAGAGAGGTAATTGCCTGCTATTTTAGATGAAATCAGCAAATTTCAAAAGAGAAATATGAGTACCGTACTGCTTATAAGAAGGGGAAGCAGAACATCCCATCCAAAGTCTGATCCTCTTTTGAAATGAAAAAAAATGGTAACAGATCTTTAGATGGAGGGAGAAGGGAAAAAAACAACTAATTCTTTGCATTTCAATCTTCAAAGCTTGAATGTTTTAAGAAGATTGTTCATATTATATTTCCAAAGAAAAAATAGGTAACGAAACAGTATATAGAAAATCTGATTTAAGAAATATGTTTATGCAGTCACACACACACACACACACACACACACACACACACTCCATATGCCCTAGTATTACAAGTCTATGCATATGAAATTAGTCACATTTAATGTTCACCTAGGAGGTTGTGTCCCCAGCAGCATCTTTCTTGGAATTACTACCCTGAAAACCCTTCCTTAGGGCTTGCCTCTGGATAGCTGCTTGAGAAGACCCACATGAGCTTACCATACAGCTTGGCAACGACAGTATCTCTGTGGTTTCTGCCATGATACTTTTCTCCAGCTCGGACCTTCTGCAGCTGATGAGTACCCCTCAGAGACAGCCGAAGGACCCTCTGGGAAGCTGCTACTAACAGCGTCCCTTGTGAAGCCCCAGTTCTAGGATAAGGGTATTGTGTTGGATCTCTCCCAAAGCCACCCCTCTCTAAGGTGAGAGAGTGGTGCTGAGCTGCATGTAGAGCTGGTAAATTGGATCTTTCCACAGTTTCAAAAATTGTCACTTAGATTTCTAAGCGGCATTGTGCATTCCATTGCCAAATTCCAAATTCCATTCCAAATATGTGAAAGCAGAATTTTCAGCTTTTCTCTTTCAATCTTTTCTTGTAATGTCAACCAACCAATGGAGATATTAAAAACAAAAACAAAAACTACCCTGTGAAAAAGAAAAGCACAATTTTGTTTTCCAGTGAAAGAACAAAAACTCTTTAGGCACAAAGCTGTAGAGATTTGTATTCTATCTAGACATGTGTCTGCTTTTTCTTTTGTCTCCTAACACCCATCAAAAAAAAACAAAACAATTTTTGAAATAAAAATAAAATGTCATTCTTGGTCTTTGAACATAATCTGACAAATATCAATATTACTAAACCGTAATATACTAATATCAGCATCCAAATTAAACATGACTTTATTCCTACTCTGAAACAATGAATATGTATTTGCTTTGACTTTATATAACAAGTGGCCATTTCTGTTTTTTTTTCCTAAAATAATAAAATTATTTTCTCAAATCACAGATTAGAAGGAATAGTGAGAGGAAAGTCTGGGAAAAAATGCAACAGATTCTAAATTAAAATAGTTATCCCTGAAATTATGGAAATAAGTACAATTTATATATATTTTTCAATGCTCTACAAAAAACACATACATTAAAATGATAAAAGAATGCCATTTAAATGTGTTTGCATATTTACATTCTTAACGATTGTGAAAAGGTATATGAGAGAGAGAGAGAGAGAGGTGTGTGCAGTTGTTTTTACCATGCTGTCTTACATTGTCATTCAGCATTCAAAGCTGTGGGGGTGCTAGGGTGAAGGATGAAGGCTCTCAAACTGGAGTCTGCATTTCAACTGTAATTCTTATTGTACAAACACTGGCATTGCATTCTTTGGGCTTCTGATATCGCATCTGAAAACAGTTGTAGCTAAATGGGTGAGTGTTTTTTTTGCATAGTTAGCTGATTTAATACATGTAAGTTTTAATACATAAGTTGGAAATTACAAAGATAATGAGGTCACTGGCTGGTGCTTAGGCTGGTGTATGAACCTGTCCTCCATTGACTGCCATTGGAAGATAATCTTTGTGCATTCAAATCTTCCCATAATCCTGATCTTCCTGAACATCTCTGGGTTGAAATGCGGCATTTTTTGCTCTGTCCTCAGAGAAAAGTGAAATTAAATGTATAATGAGTTCAGATGATTTCTGAAGTTCCTACAGAATTCTGTTTTCATATGAATGCATTTCCTTCTAATGCAGTTGTCGGTGTTATTTCTGATCATCTATTTTACAAACGTCGTTTCACATGACCATATGTTTATCTGGTGCCATGTAGATCACTGCATTCATGTCACTGTACCCTCTGGACACATATGCTTCCTTCTTTCTTCAACAATGAGTACAGAATTCTCTGCATTGACATTCAAATCAACTTAAAAAAAAACTTTTGCTTTCTCTGTGCCTTCTTTTTTTTTTTTTTTCATCAGGCTGCATTACCTGATATTCTTCAAATCCTTAACCTGATCAGGCAGTGGCCTCTCTTGGGGACCATTCCTGCAGTGATGTGCAGCTGGCTAAGCTCTGGATGGGAAACTGAAAATCCCAAGGAGCCTGTGTTTGTCCAGCAGAGCAGCGAGAGCCGTTCCTGGTACTTCTCCTGATTCGCTCTTCTTCAATTAAATGAGGTTGGAGTTACAAACAGGGCCCTCACTGCTCAGCCATTCAGCTGAGAAACTGCTTTGCAATCAAAAATCAAGACAGGTAATATAAGAGTGATCTTTTATGTGTGTTCAATAGTTTCTCAGGAGAAAGGATTACGAAAAGCTGTGATGATGTTTAAGAGTAAGAGAATTGGTAAGACAACCGACAGAACAAAAATACTACTTTTTCTAGATTTCTTTGATTGTCATCTGTGGCAGTCCAATACCATAGGTAGCCTCTGGTTTAAGATCAGTTCACTATGGCATATGCAAATCTCTCCCAAAAAAGTTAGAAGTTTCTCAAGGAGAACTAAATACAGATACACAGATACGTTCAAAATATGTGAGGATCAGTAGTAGCGGGAACTCAGCAAATGACGCTGCTGTCACAGTGGCAAATAGTAAAGGACTTAACATTTTCATTGGTGCTTTTGTTTCCAACCTTATCAGAAGGTTCATGCCCTTTAAATTTTGAATGAATTACACTAAGCCTTTCATCTGAAAGTAAAAACAACCTAATATTTTCCATTTTGTAACAGTTTATCAATGAAGCCAGGATAAGCATCATTGCTCTGTTGACCTGCATATCTATATAATTTTATGTAATTACTTTTGATATTGACAACTGATTTATTTTTTCAATATTTCAAGTCTGTGAGTAAAGGCATCTTCAGATAATGTTGGTGCTTGCTAGTTGTAAGTTACTACAAGGTACTTCTGCATATCAGCTGTATTATAAATTTCCAATCTTTGCTCTATCCCTAATCCTGCCAGATCACCTCTATAGCTCATTATAGATAGTCTGTGCATGTAGGTCTTGGTGTGTGGGTTGGGTGTCGGAGACCAGCTCTGGCTGGTGTCCAGGGGTCCCTGAAGGATGGATGGTGTTGGTGAGGGAGGGGTGAGAGAGGCCCGAGAGTCTTTCTGGTTCACCAGGCAGGCATCTCTTCCCTGACTGGGGATCAACTTTATTTTATAATTAAGTGTTTGGGGGATGGCACAGAAGTGGCTTTTGCCTTAGACAATGATTTCTGATAACAAACTTCTTCGATATGTAAGAATTTCCCAGAACATAGATTTGTAGAAGACTCATGCATAACCTTTATCAATAGTGATTGAGGTAGGGGATTTAGATGCTTATCCTATGGGGAAGAAGATCTCTTTAGCATACCAGACAATGTTTTTAGCATAAAAGGGTGAAGTTACTTCTCTGTGAGCAGGGGTCAAACAGGTCTTTCAGGAAACACCTCTGCTCCCATAATCACAAAAGAAGTTCCTCAGTAGGTTCCTCCACAGGGAGCAACAGCATATTCAAGGCCAGAATAAGTTACTCCAAATACTTGACAACAAATGCCTTGGGTGGGTGGGAGGCAGCCAGTGCTCCAAGCAGAAACAATTGGGTGGGGTGGATATCTGCCCTTAACTCTAAATTAGGCTCTTTGTCTCAGGACCAGACTCAAGCCCCCTTTATTATGTAAGTCTTGGATCTGCAAGGCCCTTAGAAAGAGCCTTTTAACAATCATCCACAATGTTTCCATCTGAAATCTCTTTGGAAAAGGCAGGGGCATGCCTTTCCTTATGAGCAATCTGTGTGGGGAATATCAATCTGATCTGGAATATTGTGAGGCCTGGTCAATACCAGCAGCCTCATTTCCAACATGAGCCAGTAGTAGCAGAAGGAGATACCAGTTTTCGTTTCTCATGGCAGGAGTTGTACAAACGCTGTCATTTCCTCGCTGTGACTGTCATCCAGCGAGGCCAGTGCGTCTCCCAGCAGTTGGATTATTCTGACTGATTATGTATATAAAAAAAGGTGGGAATACTGGAGGGTAGTTTCATGATGGAAAAAAATCCTATAGTATTTGGGTTCAGTTTTTACTGTAGCTTATTTTGCTGATAATCAAGGATCAGAATTTCAAAGAGTCAGGGAAAATAGAGCACATTAATAGGGATTAGCAAATAGAGCATGATACTGGTATTCTACAATTTAAAAATGGAGCAAAAGTCAGAGAAGTTGTACGGCACAAAAACAAGAAAATAATTGGGGGAATGATGGGATGTTGAGGAAGATCAGTGTGCCTCTAGAAGGAAGAATGATTTCCTGGGTTGGGCTTCTAAGGGAGGCATGTGGCAGAAGCATGACAAAGCCAGGAGTTTCACAGAAACTTGGGCTAAAGCAACGGTGTGAAATGAGTCACAAGTCTGTTACAGAAGGATCTTTGCTTTCAGGAAACAAGCAATTATCAGGGTGGACCTCATATAACCCCAGAAGTTATATAATTATATTTAACTTAGAACAAGGGTGAATGTCCACCAACAGGGCAATATTTGAATAAATTACAGTGAAAGGAGAATTATGCAACCATAGATAATAAGTCATCCATATATGTTAGGGTATATGCAGAATTATGCAGCCATAGATAGTATTTTTTATCCATATCTGTTGATGCAAGTATATGTTTAGGGTATATTTTTTTCCAAGTAGCAAAAAGAAATAAGTTTATAGGGTAATACTTCATACATGTAATTATATTTTTGTAAAAAAAATTATGTATGTCTATGAAGAGTGAAGGAAAGAAGAAAAGAAAAAAAAAATAGGAGTCAGACATTTCAAGGCCTGTAATGAATCTTCTTGGTGGGAAGGTAAGAGAAAATTGGTAAACTATCATATTTGAAGTATATCTCTTGTTAATATTCCTGAAAATAATATTTACTTTCTAAAAATTTAATAAAGATTATGTGAAAATATAAAAAATAAAAAATCTCCCTACTTTTATTACTTACTTTTAGCATTATTCATGGTCTTTATGATATAGAATCTTTCAATTTCTTAGCGTAAATCTATCGAGCTTTACTCTCCTTGAATTTTATATTTTAAGATGTCTTCAATTATTTCAGTATTAGCATTTTATACCTGGTCTGTTTTGGCATAAATTGAAGGACATGCTTAATGTTTGACTACAAGTAATTGCATCAAATATGTATAATCTCTGCATTCCGGTGACATTATTATAAATATTTTTTTCATAATAATCAATCTCAGTTTCAAATTTAAACCATACATTTCTTACTTATCATATTTTTCAAATATATGCTTTCTCTGTTCACGCTCCTATAACAAATTACTATAGACCGAGTGACTTAGAGAATAAACTTTATTTCTTAAAGTTCCAAAGGCAGAGAAGTCCAAAATCAAGACATCTACAGATGCAGCGTCTGCTGAGGATTTACTTCCTGGTTCATAGAATACATTCTTCTTGCTCCATCCTCACATGGCAAAAGGTCAAGAGGGCTCTCTGGGGTCTCTTTTATAGGGCACTAATCTCATTCATGACTCCACTTTTGTGATCTGATCACTCCCAAGCTCTCCACTTCCTAACATCATCACAGTGGGGATTAAAGTTTCAAATATGTATTTTGAGGGGATACAACATCCAGTCCATAACATTGCCATATATTTAAAAGTTCCAAGACTTGTTTAAGTAACCACTGAATTAAAAAAAAAAATGCAGCAGTTCTTCCAAGTGCATCAGAAATAATTTTATACTTAATTCATACATTTTCTAAAAATATATCCATGTTAAATATTGTGGGTGAAGTGTATGTGTGTGTGTGTGTGTGTGTGCACTTACATTAAAGAAGGTTAAGAACTAGGGTAGAGTACTTAAGTGACTTTTATGGCTAAGGGTACACTGCTACTGCTTATGATTTCTCACTTGAAGGAATATTAATGAATATGAAAGGGTTACCAAATTGAATCTATAATTATTTTTTACAATCTTCAGTTTTATTCTCTTTGTGGAGTTGTAATTTATATTTTATTATGCTTAAAATTAATAATAGTACATTTTAGACATTTGTTACACTTGGGTTAATATAATTATGTCCTCTCTATAACAAATGCTACCCACCATATTCCTTCTACCTCATTCATCCTAAAAAAAATTAAATGGTGTTTTTATATATATGGGCTAAAGTTTAATTTTAGGTTACAAAACGATGCATAGATAGTATCCTTTCCTTGTGTTGAGAATATAATCAACTTACTGGTTCCCATTTAGATGAATTAGTTCTTCATAAGCTTTGATGGGGATATCACTTAGTAGATTAATGTAACTTCAGCCCATTACACATAATGGTGGTCAAATTAATTCACTAAAACTTTGACCACATTCTGGATAGTAAACCAAGGAAAAATTAATCAGCTTGGTACTGTGCATCATATTATACTTAGAAATGAATCATATGAGTGTAAATTATGCAAATTATGCCTGTGCCGTTTCAAAATACTGGCAGGTATACTGTACAGTATAACCATTGTAAATTCTGTAATTATTAAAGTGTTTCATTATTCACCAACTCTGTTATAAAAAATATCAGGTGGTTATAATAAATTGTGCAATCATGTACTTTATAATTGGAGAAAGTATACCTTGAATACATTTGTTAGTGAAAGCAGTTTAATTGCAACTATAAGAAATAAAGGTATTTTCAAGTCTGTTTGGTAAAGTAATCCAGTAAAATAGGTGAGCAATTCAAATATAATTATTTTGATAAAGTTTAGTCTATTAAACTATCAGTAGAGGAGGTATTATAAAATTAATTGAAACAAAACCATTTTAAATTGTGTTCAGAACATATCTCTATTTACGCCTTAGATTCAAAACTGAAATATTGATGGTTTCCACTGTTTCTAACTAGTTACCTTTTCTTCAGACATATATAAACATGACACCCTAGACCAAGTGGAAAGTATAGCAGAATAGGGTCAAAGACCCCGTATTTCTAAGTCCAAATTTGCCCACTGTTTTCTGTAAAACTTTAAGCAAGTTACATAATCAAATGTACTATTTTTCTTAAAGTGTAAACAGAAATAGATGGATAAACTTAAAATCTGAATAAATTGCAGAATGGTAGAGAAACCAATGAAAAAAAATGATTTCCCTAAACTCTTGACAGACATCGATCAGAGAGAGTGTTTTAACACTATTAACATAAAAAACAATACTGATCAAATTTTGCTTTCCACATTGCCTATTGCTTTTTCATTATCAAATTATAGTTTGAACATGTGCTATATTTGTGTAACACTTGTGTTTCATTACCGTCCTTTGTTATCCATCCACCCATCCTTCCATTTATTTATTCATCCGTTGGTAATAGAGCACATCCTGAAATGTTTATGCCATTCTTTTGAACATTCATATAAATGCTGATCTATCCACATTGCCTAGAGATGTATTATGACTGACAAACTGAGAATGCAGAGATAAAAGCCTAAATACTGAAAATTTGACTACTTAAATAGATTCTTGAAAATCAAAAATAAAATGCCAGATAAATTTAAAAAAAAACTCTTTTAAGGGAAAATAATGGAATGTTTTCAGCTATTCCTGTGGTTCTAGTGGAGACAAGCTGATAGATTGATGGACTCCGAGATTTGAAGAGGTTGAGCTGGGCCATGACATTAGATAAGGTCAGGAACTGCAAACAATAGCATTTCATTGATAAAAAGGAATGAAGAATAGAGAGGAATATAGCCTGCTGACCAAAATCCAATCAGCTTCAGGGAGACTAATGGGGTTGAAGCCGTATCTGCATACCACTTACCAGCATTGGGTAAACCCCTCTTGTGAGCCTTGGGGATCCACTTGAGCTTTCCTTTTGGGTGTGGGGAAGATCACCAAGAACTGATACCATATCAATTAAAGATAATGGATGAAAACTATACCTACATTCTGAAGCTTGGCTAGGGTGATCCAAACTACCTTATGTATACATTTGCTGCTTCTTACTTTTTTCAATCACCCAGGAAATGTAATATTTCAGTACAAGACTCTTTTTAACTGAGAAAGTCTCTGCTGAAGAGGAAAGAAAAAAACCGTAATGTCTTTTTACCCATGAAACACATTTTTGCTGCTCTTTAAATAAATATATTTTAATCAATTTTATGTCAAAGCCCTGCATTGAACAGGTATATAGTGATAAATAAGGCAGACAAGAATCTTGAACTCATGACAATTACTGCCTGGTTTGTGGAGTAAAAAATGAAACTTTATATGCTTTCTCACATTTACAGATTGTGAGAAACGTTATAAGGATGCATATAAATTGACATCAAATATATAAGAGGTAGATCAAAAGAAACTACACTGGGTGCAAAATATTACTCTAATTTGACTAATGATCAAAAAATTGAGAAGTTTTGTCATTAAGATTCTCCCATGGAACCTAACCCCAAAATAAGGCTACAAAATCTAGGTTTCCCCTAAAACACCAAACTGCAGTGGGTTAGTCATTATTATGAACAAACTGAAAATAAATAAATATAAAAATGGGTTGGGACATTAAAACAAAAAAACATGTAAGAGTAAATAACAATTGGTGGAAAGAAAAACGTTTTAAAGCTTGAGTAGGTCAGGACATTTGAGTAGTCCAAAGTGAGTAGTTGGTTTAGTACTGATGCATGTATCAGACAGGACTCCTCAGAGAATCAATATGATAAATCTACATCCAGATCTAGGTATCTCTCTCTCTTCCCCTGCCTCTCTTTTTCTCTTGCTTTAGGTAAACAGACAGATCTACACACACACACAGACACACACACACACAGACACGCACATGTATGTATTTGTATGCATATGTGTTAAGAGACTTACTTTAAATTGGATCATATGATTGTTGTGGCTGGAAAGTACAAAACCCATAAATTAGGCCAAAAATCTCAAAGCTCAGGCATGAGTTAATTTGGAATCTTGAGTCCAAAATTTGGTAGACTAAAACCTTGGCAGGAATTGACACTAGTTTTGAGTCAGAATTTCTTTAGGAAACCTCAGTTTTTATTCTCAAGCTCTTCATCTGATTGGACAAGGCCTACTCAGATTATGGAAAACAATCTCCTTAAAGTCAACTGATGAGAGATGTCAACCCCATCTGTAAAATACCTTCCCTGCAATACATAGTGTTTGCTTAAATCACTGGTTACTATAGTTTAGCTAAGTTGATATAATAAAATTAAACATCGCTTAGCATAAAAAGTAGAAAAGGAAGATGTGGCAAGGGACCCTTAATCAAACTTGAAACAAAGAAATAGATCTATTATTTTTCACATTTCTTTATCCCAAATTTCTAATTCTAGTTTTGTATTTTATGTTCACATTCTCTTCCACTTATTTCCTAAAAGCCTACTTTTACCCAGTCATAATGTTCTGTTTGCTGTAGTCTTTGAGAATTTTCTAATTTTATTTTAGTATTATTCTTTAATGTCTGACTCACTTTGTTTGCCCCCTTCACCATAAATTTATGAAGCTTTTCACAGTACTTAGAGACAGAAATTGTATGTACTGCATTTTTGGATCTTACAGCTAAAAATTTCAGTCATCTCATTTGAGTCACTCCCAATATTGATTTAACAAGTTTAAAATTTATGTTATAGGTGTACTATACTATATCAGAACCTTTTCAGTGCATAAAGCACTGTTAACATTAAGAAATTTTCCATTTTATTTAAATTAGAAGACATAAAAAATAACCACATTAAATAAAGTTGGAAACAGCTTGTATCAAGGATAATAAATAAAAACTGGTTATTTAACAAACAAATTATATAATATTAATTACTAGCTTTCAGATTAGAAATTCTAATTTAATAAAAGTAAAGGCTAATGTAATTTTCTTCAAAGGAAACTGTGAAAATGCTTAAATAGGCCTTTCACCCAAAATTAGTGTAAATATAAATGATTTAAAAACCAATTTATTTTTCTTTCTGCTAATGAATTTGAATACTGTATTATAAAGCTTCTTTATTCACTCTCACTTTTTTATTTTTATTTTTTATAAATGTGGCATGTATTGTATTTATTTATTTTTAAATTTTTGATTTTTTTCAAGTTTTTATTTAAATTTCAGTTAACATATAGTGTAATATTAGTTTCAGATATAGTCGAGTGATTCACCACTTACATACAACACCCAGTGTTCGTCACAAGTGCCTTCCTTATAATCCCGATCACTCATTTAACCCATTCCCTTGCCCACCTTTCCTCTAGTAAACATCAGTTTGTTCTCTACAGTTAAGAGTCTGTTTTTTGGTTTATTTGTCACATACTTTTAGGAAATTCAATATCACTTCAATATTGTTTTATAACATGAATACCTAAACACAGATCGTGATCTTATTTGTGTGTTTCATATATGACTCCATAAAATAATGGCTAAAATTGAGTTAAATGCCAAAAGAGTGATGTAAAAAGAATAATAAACATTATTTTGGGTGTTGACTTTGTTTGAAAACAAAGCTAAGATGTCCTCATGATAAGCTATCAAGTAGGCATCATTGTTAGCACTATTTTTCAGCCAAAGACACAAACACTGAAAGTTGTTAAATAATTTTCGATGGCTAAAAATGGTCATGTTTCAAAGCTGAAATTGAAACTAGGTAAATATGCCCTTAACCAAAACCTTACTGCTAATCTAAAATACCATAGTGCTATAATCAGATAAACAAAAAAAAGAAAAATAAACAATTGTAGTCATTATATAACTTGAGAAAACTATTATCTAATCAAGCTTGAATAATTCCCTTTGTGTCAGAAATATTTGAGTAGATTATGGCTTATATGCACATGTTGGTTTGCAGACAATTAGTTCCTTTGCAACCAAACTCTCAAAATGAACTTTATGACCCCCACTTCCTGACATTCTTGCCCTTATGTGATTTTATGTGATCCCTTGAATGTGGGTAGGATGTGTGACTTGCTTGTAATCAGTAGAAAATGATGAAAATGACAGGAGATATGTTATTATGTATATGTTATTAAGTGATTGCATTACATAAAATAGGAGCATCCATTTTGATGGAATGTCTCTCTCTCTCTCTCTCTCTCCTTTGCTGATTTTGAACAAAGAAGTAGCTATTTTGAGAACTCCACTTGGCAAGTAACTGTGATTGGCTCTAGTCACTGAGGGAAGACTGTCTGGCAGACAGCAAGATAATGAAGTCCTTAATCCTACAGTTGCAAAGAACTGAATTCTGCTAATAAACTGACTGATTTTGAAAGTGGATCCCTTCCCAGTCAAGCCTCAGATCAGACATCAGCCCCATCCTACATGTTGAGTGAAGTCTCGTGAGATCCTAAACCAAGGATAAAACCAAAGATAAAAACCAAAACCAAAGATAAAACAGTTCTTGACTCCTGTTTTACAATAAAAATGTGCGATAATAAATGTGCATTGTTTTAAGCTGCGAATTTTGTGGTAATATCTATTACAGCAATAGAAAACTAATAGAGTTCCTCAGTTTTTCATTTTAGGTTTTTCCTTAAAAGTGACATCTGGCTGATGCCCATTCACAAAATGTTCCTCACTGTCATTTTAAAATGCTTATAGGGTACTGAAAAAGATAATCTATACTCATATACAGAAAAATACCATAATCCTGAAACAAAAAAACAAAAACATCCTATATGTTTCTAAACAGAATCTTGCTTACATATAAATTCCAATGACAAGTGTAAACTTCAATGGCTTAAAATAATATATACTATTTGATTCCTAAGTCCATGGCTGTTTTAGACACTCTCCAGAAATAGAATGGACCAGCCCCTCCCACCCCAAAATTATTTCAGATGTTAAGACAGATGATTTTATTACTTATAAAATAAAGTTTTCTGGTAGGAGCAGCACAGGGAAGTCTTCCATGCTGGTTTACAAATGGTTCAAGAAGGCGTGGAAAGGAGGCTGATGTGAAATTTTTATGGTGGTTAGCGAATGGAGCAACAGTACGTTTCTTGCGTGCAGCCAGAGGCTTATATGGTTTCCAATCCTGGCAGACCCACTGGTGGGGGAGCATAGATATTCTTATCAGATTTCCCAGATTTGAGGCAAAAGGGAAAGAGAAAGAGTTGTGGTTTAAAAGTGATTAGCAGTTATATATATATAGTCAGCAGTTTTATATATACATAGATAATGAGAGAGTAAGGACTTTACTATCTTTTTTTATTATTATTACAGTAAGTTCAGTGGCTTTTTCTGTTTTTACCTCTGCTCTCTCATGTGTCTGTAGTTACCTGCAGGCAGCTCTGTTGATTGCTGATCTACAATGGACATTTCTGGAAACAGGAGCTTTCCTCCCGCAGTATCCCATAGTAATGGAAGGGACTCAACCAGGAAAGTTCAAACATTTAGATGTCTGGGACTATGGCTTCAAGCTGGAAACTGGCCATTTTATATTATATTAACTCTAAACAAATCATAAGGCCAACTTGGACTCAAAAAGTGAAAGAGACTCCTTTTCTTGATGGAAAACACTTCAAAATCAAATTGCAAAGGAATATGATTACAGAGAACACAATAATTGGTCATTTTTCTTAACAATCTACTACAGAGTTTAACAGAGGAAAAAACTTAAATTACCCATGTTTTATGTACAAATGTCAGCACATGGAATTGAACTGAAACAAGAGAAAAAGTTATGATTTACATCTCAAATTCAGTCCCCTAATCCACAAGATGAAGGTGATTGTAACCAAAAATGTGAGTGGCCATCTTTTTGCAATGCAAGTTGATAAACTAATTTTCAATCACTCAGATGCTTTCTTCCTTGAAAAAATACTGAATAGTAGTAAGCAGTAAATAGTGACCAAAATTATTATAAATTAACCTATTTAGAAATAACAATTTCCATGGAAAAATTCAAAGCAGAAGTAGGGGACAGTTAGATTTATAGAATTCTTAATTAAACTAACACACTTAGTTGGCTACATCTAAACCTTCCCAGCACATCTAATTCAATAAGGAATATCACTGTAATACTAGAAGTTAAACCTAAGCCAAGTTAAGGCCTACATGCTGTCCATTGGGAAGCAGAATGCTAAAACTGATCCCACGTTACTGCAAAATTAATCACATGATACATATATCATCAAAGATTTTCTGAAAAGAAGTTTCAATAGAACGAAATGGACTATTTTAGAAGAAAAGTAAATACCATAATTTGAGATAAAGAGAATCCTGAATATGATCATTAATCTATTACACAGTAACATAACTTAATGGTAAGTCACTAGCAGCAGTGTATTGAAAATTGAAAATAAGAAGATAATGCCCACAAATTATTTAATGATGTCCCAGAATAAGTAGAAAAACAATGAATAAAATGGATTTGGTAAATTATTTTAAATAAGAGAGGATATGTCTGTCCACTTGGAAACAATACCAGTAGCTAATATATCATTAGGATATATACAATATTATAAGAGCTTGGTACACTAACCTGTTACAACATAAAATTATAGAATTCAATAGCTATCATACAGATTGCCAGAATTAAAATAGAAATTAGATGTGTTTAGAATAAGGTAGAAACTGAAATGGAATGAATATTCCATACACTAAAATAACCCCAAAAATAGGCCTTTCCTGGAAGTTAATTCAATGATGAATGTGCAATACTGATTTTTTTAAAAAGCACAATACAATTGGATACTTGCCTAAAAATGATTCTGAATAAAATTTTCATTCTAATCTACTCTATTACAATAAATCTAGTTTATTTTTAAATTACACCAAGTTATTCTTAACTTTCAATACAAGGACAAATAAATAGCAAAACCAAACGTATTTTGTAAGAAATGCAGACTGGTTGTTCTACCATAGATTTAAATAGATTATTTCTTTATAGAAAATAAAACAATGTTGTACTGACACAAAAGCTATTAACTCAATGATAATAGTGAAAAATATAGTTTTAGAGCATTTTGTTAAATACAAATTTAAGAGGATATATATATATACATATGTATATACTCAAATATCCATCCATACATAGACCTAGACACAAACAGAACTAGAATATAATAGTACTTTAGAAGGATATTATTCTTGTACATTATATAAATAATAACAATCTTATTGTGATATTAAAAGGATTATTGAAATGGTATGATTCATTATTTGCATTTTCGGATACTTCAGATAATTTTAATATTCTTCTTTGTTTTTTAATTTTTCTACAGTTAAAAACATATTCTTACTTTCATCTCAGGAAAAAAAACAGAAAATATTTAAAGTAATTTGAAAAGTGAATTGAAAATATTGAAGAACTTAATTATACTTGAAATATTCCAAGGTAGTTTTAATAATTACCTGAAAACTATTAAACAAAAGGACCCGATAATTTTGCACCTACATTAGAAGATATGCTTACAGACTTCCGTGGTCTGAGAGTGTTCAACATATTTATCTTTTTCCTTATTTACATTCAATTAATATACATGCATAGAAGGGAAAAAAAAAGAGGCCTGCAAAAGGAAAAATTCCTAGGAAGTTAAAGGAATATAAATATTCTGGAACTGGAAACAATTCCATAAAGTAGCAGTTCTCAAAGCCTGATTAAGAATCCTTTACAATCCTATGTCCCAGCAGTAACACTGCTAGGAATTTACCCAAGGGATACAGAAATGCTGATGCATAGGGGCACATATACCCCAATGTTCATAGCAGCACTCTCAACAATAGCCAAAACATGGAAAGAGCTTAAGTGTCCATCAACTGATGAATGGATCAAGAAGATGTGGTTTCTCTATACAATGGAATACTCCATGGCAATGAGAAACAATGAAATCTGGCCATGTGTAGCAACATGGATGGACCTTAAGGGTGTTATGCTGAGCGACATAAGTCAGGCAGAGAAGGACAGATACCATATGTTTGCATGTATAGGAGGATTAGGAGGAACTTAATGGAGGACCGTGGGGAAGAAGGGGAAAAATAGTTGGGGAGAGGAAGGGAGGCAAACCATAAGAGACTCTTGAATGCTGAGAACAAACTGAGGGCTGATGGGGATGGGGGAGAGGAGGTATGCGGGTGATGGGCATGGGGAGGGTACTTGTTGGGATGAGCACTGGGTGTTATATGGAAACCAACTTAACAATAAACTTTTTTTTTTTTTAAATAGAATCCTTTCAAAAAGACCTGAGGTCAAATGTCTTTTCATAAAACACTAAAACATTATTTTTTGTTTTCACCATTATTCTCTTATAATTGTAGAGTGGAATTATCTCAAAACATGACTCATGATGAGATAATTACTTTTATGACTTACAAATGATTGTGGTATAATATTGTGTATTATATATACTTATATGTATTCTTACATTTCTTAAAATATTCTGAGGTAGCGGATGGATGGATAGATAGATATCATTTCCAGAAATTAACTGCATTTGCTTTCAGAGTTCTTACTGTGCTCTTACTATTTTCAGTTATGACTACTATGATCTCTGTAATCTCATTATTGTTGAATATATACATATATATACACACATACATCTACATATATATGTATATATATAGTATTGTCATATTTTTAAATTTGGGGGGAACTTTTATGTGTCTTAGGCTGTTACTACTTTTAGATTTTAGAATATATTTTCTTATAGTTAAGAATAAATATGTGGCATAAAGAGGGAGATTAAATGACCTACTTTTTCAACTCAGTTTTGTAACATCTATGTATAAACTTTCTGAGAAAATATATAATCAAAATAGATAAAAGATAAAATCAGAAATCTCTATTGGAAATGTAGATATAATTTGCTCTTTAAAAGCCAAATATTTTAATCAATTTTCAAAAGACAAATGAAAAAGCCCCTGTCTTAGTTAAAAAGCTGTTACATCATTATAAAATGATTAATAATGAATACATAATAATTATGAAATGAAGCTAGAACAGGAAATATACACACGTGCACACATACATACCACCTGAAGTTCTCCTGCAACTAATCTAATTAGTGAAAGTGCTACTCAGTTATACCTTGCATACATAATTTACTCTTAATTTTATAAACTACATAATTACTTTAACTTCACTTTATATCTGATATTTGGCTAGCATAGTTTTTTTAATAGCAAAAGTAAAAAGTAAAGTCATAAGTAGTGATTTTATAGTGGTTTCCGTTATAGATGTTAAAAGCTATGCACACTGGGAAAATATATAGACATATGCTATGCATTTAGCTTATTTTGAATGTAGGACTAGTCAATCTTTACCACATATTAAATAGAAATTAAAGCCACAAGTAACTTTTTAAGGAACAATGTAACATACTCTAGTTTGAAGAAAGATTCACTTTCATTTGGCTCTGGTTTTGTCTCCAATATATTAGTCCATTGTATCACTACCCATTGCTTATCCCCATGCAATAGTGTTACATCATGTTTGCTAGAGAATGAAATCATTCCTGTCTATTCCTTCCAAAATTCCACCTCACTCTAGAGGGTCCTGCTTCCAAACATTGTCATAGCTCTTCCTGATGATTCAGATACTTTTGTCTTGGATCTCAATGCTCCCAAATATTTTATTTAAAGAGCTCATTTTAATTTTTATTCACACTTTTAGATCTTTCTACAAGCACTCTTCAACATACTTAAGTCTAATAACTTTGTACCACAGGACAAGGCAATCTGAATATTCAGCACTGAGTATCTCAGAATTCTTCCTCTGACACCCTCCCCTCTCATTTCCTTGGACCAAACTTGTGCTTTGTTTGGGCTTTCCCCGTATGTTGAGTCATTGCTGGATGGCTCTTCTAATTGTTCATGTTTAAATAGTCACCCTAATGGGTATTTACCCAAAATTACAAAATCACTGATTCAAAGGGATACACAGAACCCCTCTGTTTATTGCAGCATTCTTTACAATAGCCAAACTATGGAAGCAGCTCAACTGTCCATGGATAGATAAATATATATAATTAGAATTATATGGATATATATATGTATACATATATGGAATTATATGGAATTTAAATATATGTGGAATACATATGTGTATATATATGTGGAATATATATATAATGTAATATTATTCAGCTATACAAAGAATGTAATCTTGCCATTTGCAACAACATAGAGCTAAAGAGTATAATGTTAAGAAAATATCAAAGTAAGTCAGACAGAAAAAGATAAATACCACATGACTTCACTCATATGTGGAATTTAAGAAACAAAACAAAGGAGCACAGGAAAAGAGAAAGAGAAACCAAGAAATAGACTCTTAACTATAGAGAGCAAGCTGATTGTTACCACAGGGGAAGTGCGTGGAAGGATGGGGTGAAACAGGTGATGGGGATTAAAGAGTAAACTTACCATGTTGCAAAATAATAACAATAATATAATAATAATAATCACCTTAGTGAACTAGTGAACATTACAAAGGCTCCAAAAATTCATATATATAACTATCTAAGTTAAAAGTAGAACTGCCCTATGGCTCAGCAATTGCACTACTAGGTATTTACTCAAAGGATACAAAAATACAGATTTGAAAGAACACATGCACCCCAATGTTTATGGTAGCATTATCAACTATAGCCAAATTATGGAAGAGCTCAAATGTCAATCAATTGATAAGTGGATAAGGAAGATGTGGTATATATATATATATATACACACACACATACATATATACATACGATGGAATATTAATCAACCATTAAAAAAGAATGAAATCTTACCATTTACAAGGACATGGATGCAGCTAGAGAGTACTATGCTAAGCGAAGTAAGTCATGGAGAGAAACACAGATAACATACAATTTTACTCATATATGACATTTAAGAAACAAAATGTGAATATAAGGAAAAAGAAAGAGAGAATCAAGCCATAAAACAAACTCTGAACCATAGACAGTAAATTGAGAGTTGTTGGAGGGGAAGTGAGCAGGGGAGATGAGCTAAATGGGTGATGGGTATTAGCGAGGGCAATTGTGATGAGCACCAGTGTTGTATGTAAGTGATGAATCACTAAGAAGTGCAAGGCAAAGAAAGAAAAGGAAAAGAAAAGAGAAAATAGAATCTAATTACTGCCAATCACTAGGAGTAAGCAAGTTATTTTGGGGCTTGTGTTTTAATGAATAAGGGAAGGGAAAAGAAGGGAAGGAAAAGAAAGGAAAAAAGGAAAGGAAAAAGGAAAAGAAAAGAAAAGAGAAAAGAAAAAAAGAAAAGAAAAAAGGAAAGGAAAGGAAAGAGAAAATAGAATCTAATTACTGCCAATCACTAGGAGTAAGCAAGTTATTTGGGGACTTGTGTTTTAATGAATACATAAGTGTAGTTATGTATCTGTCTTATCAGTTCTGTGGTGTCTGAAAAATACAACTCTAAAGCAGGTATAATTGCTCTTGTTTAACTGTAGTTGCTACATTTTACTTGTTTTTGTTGTTTTTTGTTACTGTTTGAATACTTGTTTTTATGCCTTGATTTGATAACACCATATGAAAAGTTCAGATTGTCTAGCAGCTTAGAACACATATTTATCACCTCTTGGTTCATCTTTTCAAAGATTATTGTACTGAAATATAGGTACATATCAAGCTTTAAAAATGATAGCTACTAATAGAAAGATGTTCAAATTCTTTTTAAGTTCATTTGTAAATTATTTATTTTGAGAGATAAAGTGTGCATGTGTGTGGGTATACACACGCATGCATGATGGGAAAAGAGAGAAAGGGAGAGAGAGAACCCCAAGTTGGCTCCATGCTTAAAGAGAGTGATGAAGGGCTGGATCCTATGTCCATGAGATCATGACCTGAGCCAAGATCAAGAAAAGACGCTTAACTGACTTAGCCACCCAGGCACCCCCTAAATATCAATTATTTAATTAGTCTTTGTTAACTTTTCAAATGTAAATTTGAAACATAAAAAACGTAGTATTAATATGTTATAAAATAATACAATAAATGCCCTGAGCTCATCACAAAAAATTAGAAAATTGCCAACATCGTGGAAGTTATTACTTAAATTATACTCATGCTAGATTTGTTTTGCCAATATTTTGGTTGAAACTTTTAAAATTTATCCTCAGAAGTTAGATAATCCTATTTTTTTCATTGCATTGTTTTTCTCACTAAAATATTGTTTTAAAGAATGATTGATTTGACAAATGAGTATATGCCAGATAGGAGTCATTTTTTCCTTAAGAATTTGATCAAATTTGTGAAGATATTTCCTTAATTCTGTTTTTTTTTTCTTTGCAGGAATCTTCCTAAGTATTTCTTCAATTTTTTATAATTGCTCTATAGCACTTTAGTTATTTCTAAGTTAGTTTTATTAAGTTCTTTGGTGACTCTTAGTCTATCTACTACACAAGAGATAGAGGAAGGGCCCATGAGTAGTAAGTATAATGAAAAGAAAAGTTGTAATCCTTCTATTGAGGTATGCTTAATTATGAAATGTATATATTTAATGTATATACATTTCATCAAACAACTTGATGAGTTCGGAAATAAATATACACCTATGAAATCATCAACACAAGCTACGCCAAAAATATATCTATCACCACTGACAGTTTCTTCCCTTCTTTCTATTATTATTGTGATTTTTATGTTTTTATCCAAAGGTCTGTATTAATACAATTTTACCAGTTTATGACCTTTACTTATGATTTACTAAAACAAATTTATGAGATGATAATAACAGTGAGTGGCAACATATGATTATATTTTTCTACAAGTATATTATAAACTGGTTATTGAAAAAAGGTTATATTACAGAGACAATAAAGTTATCTATTTAAATTGTGAGCATTTAGAAAGTGCTGATATGCTAGCAATGTTTGCTCAATATTCATTAAATACATAGTATTTCTATAATGGCAAAAAGTATGCTATTGGCTGTGACTTGATAAACCTGTGTTCAGGGTACACATCATTTTTGTGGACTTGGTAGAGGTATTATTTTAATATGTAAAATCAAGAAATAATATGATAATCTCCATGTATCTCACTGTTGTACCATCTAATAGAATACCTGACACAGATGGCATTAATTATGCATATATTGAATGAATGAATGAATCTCATGAGAATTATGTTTCACTAAACATATGGTATACTTATTGATTATATAAAGTCTGTTAAAATTTTTCAAGGGCATTTATATTAGTGTAAACAAAATGAGTTTATTATGCTATCATTAAATGTGACACTTGGTCAATATAGGCTTCTCAGCTTTCTCTGGTTTTAAGATTTAGAGTCACATTCTGGTAAAGCCACAGCTAAATGAGGCTATAATATGTCTCTGTGCTGGTATATAAGATTTTAATTCAGATTTGCAGAGCATATTATTCAGGTTACATGGCTCATTAATACACATAAATGCTTTGGTCAAGTATTGAAATCTACTCCAGAGTTGTCTGTGGCCAAATTTTCGGATTTTAGACTTTAGAGATTAAATAAATNTTACTAAGAAAGTTTCAGGATGCCTTCTATTTAGCATGAAATAAAAGCCACAAGATTTAAGAAAAGATTGGAATTATCAGTATGAATCCAGAAGTGGCTTTTCAAAAAAAATACCATGTCTCAAAATTGATCAGCAAGCAGAGCTGATTTAATGGAGGTGATTAAGAATTTGTTGTTGGTTGCAGCTAAATTACATTAGAGCCAATAGAAGCCAATAAAATCACCCATTAAACATGCAGTGGTTGTCAAACAGACCTGTGCTTGCCCATAAACAACATAACACTTTGAAAACAGATTTCAGTAACTGCCCAAATAGCCTTTATGGTACTTACGGTAGACTTCATGAATCTACCAACTTTAAGTCAGGTTTTCATGCTAAGCAAGTATCAGTTTCCAACAAATGTATGTCGTATGAATATGTGAGGGTGGATGTGGGGAGGGAGGGAGTAAGAACAGTAGAAAGACAATAGCACATAAGCATATAAGGCTTTTCTGCAATCCTGGTAAGGAAGGTCCTGTTGGGTTTAAGACCTACTACAGAACTCAGAAAGATTTCCCAGAACTGATTGGTGTCAACACTATTTGTCCTTTACTTGGGCTATTAATGTCTGTTTCTGTGAGGTTCATAGCAGTTCAGGGTGAAAACAGTTATATACAGATAAAACCAGGAGTTAATGTTCTGAAATTAGAATAAGTGCCTAACTATGTTCTTCAAAAATGTTGTACATAGTGTTGGTTTTTGACCTATACAATTCAACATGAGAATCATTTCCCACAGGAATTAACTGCTCTAAATTGGCCAATAGTATAAAAATAAATCCAGAGCTTATGCATATATTTACCATACTGATAAATGACAAAACCAGTTAAGTACAAAATTCAGAGGTGAGCCTTTGCATATAGTAGCACACCAATCAAGCAACAAAAGTTTGTTTGATAGTTCAATGTTGTTAATCATTATGCCCATTACATCAAAGCAAAGATATTGAGGCAATGTTTATTTTCCACTTAAATTATCTGATATTCAAATCAGGGCCATAAAAGATCATCAATAAAGAATTTATGCCATTTTGTACATGTTGCCTGGAAAATCGTAATTATGAAGCAAGTTCTTTAGATTTTAACTAATATTAAAAAAAAATGTTTCCAAAGCAGATATTTGTATTTGGTATTCAATCAACTTAATGCTTCCTAAATCCAGGAATAATGCTTACAAATTCTCACATATACAGCAAATGTATAGCATGATTTTGTTCTTATTATTTTCAAATACATACCATTACTGAATGTAAATACTAAATTTCTTAGATTTTCCTAAATGTATTCTTAACCATGTTAAAAACTAAGTAGGTTCAAAATAATTGATTTTTTTACATTCATATGAAGTAGAACTTTGTAAAATAATTTATAGTAAACTGTGTGTTTTCCAATCTCTTCTTGAGTATTATATTTTTTGCATGTATGCAGCAAAACTCGGATAAAACTAGTTTTGCTTAAATTCTAAATTCATTTTTCACATTCTATAAAAGGCTTTATAAAATTATTAGGTATAATTGACAACAGAAAATGAACTGAAATATTAAGGCACTGATTAATATAAATCATAGCCAATTTCAATTTTAAAATAACATTTTGAATCAAAATCTTGTGTTAACTTTTGTATGTACAAACCTCTGTCGATACAAGAAATGCAAGTTCAGCCTCATACACATACATACATATACATGTACACAAACATATACATACTCATTTATTTTAGATGACTTAACAAAGATGTACTTTTGTATTGCTATTTTGAAAATAAATGAATGAATATTAGACTTGTTAAATATTTTTTTTTTTAACATAGCAAGCCACACAGTCAGACCAAGTTCTACCTGCTGAGAACATCTGGATCTTTTTGTACCTCACCTACTTCTTCTTAAAATAATATCTATGTGGTTAAATCTAAGAGGTAATATTTGGATTTGTTTCTGATCTGATTCAAACACTATTGGATCTTATTTAATCTCAGTTTATTGCTCACATGAAAAGTACAGGAAATTATTTAGATAAAGATGGGGATCATGGTGTGACAGTAATGGATAGTATGTGTTTCCTATTCAAAATTTGATAATCTTTTTTCAAACATACAGGTAACTTAATTTCACAAGAAAAATGACATACTTGATATTTTTTTTCTAAATAAAATTTTCCTGAACTTTTAGAAAATTGATTAAGGTGATATCTTACTTTTCTTAGGACACTTCTTGCTTTTTCTTTTCTTTTTTTTCCTCCCGTCTTATGCTTTCCCTCCTCTCTTGCACTTTTCTCTCTTACTTTCTCCCCAGTTAGATATCAGCAAGGGACTTTTGATGTGTTTTCACATTTAAAATGTTTGGGAGTGAGTCTAAGCTGTTACTGAGTGTTAATTTATACGACTGAATAGCTTCCAAATAGCCCAGTAGACATGACTGAATTTATTTCAGTATTGGGAGAAATTATATTTTTTGTCCTAAGACTTTAAAGAGAAATATAATGGTGAATAATTAAGTGCAGAACATGGTCTATAGTTAGTAAATCAATTTACGGACTGCTTCTTGTTCCCTAAATTGAATATGTATGTAAACATAAAGGGTTTTCTCTTAAAGGCTTAAAATCAGAGGTTAAAAAATAATAGTCATGATTTAAAGTAAAACGTAGGAGGCATGTCAGCACTGTTCAAATCACTCAAATATATTTTAGTACTGTTTATTTCAAATTCATGACAGAATATTATTAAAAATATCTTCAAATCCTGCCCTACTTTCTGGGACCAACTAGCTTTAAAAAAAATCAATGTTGGGCTATCTCTTCAGGGAAAAATATATATAATCTCCTCATTTGCTTTTCCTACGGTTGGGTTTGTGGGAGGAGTGAAATCAGTATATTGATTCACAAAGTTTTTCCCAATAAGCCACTGTTTCCAGTATTGTTAGTGTGAAAAATAAACTTCGTTATGTGCTTATTACTTGTGTTTCCATTTTTTTACAGAGAGCCTCCTCCTCCCAATTGGTCCACATCCTTCACTCAGTCCTCCACAGAAGTGGGGATTAATTTTCATTAGGTTAAAATAATCATGACCAATCCTTTCCCATACTAGAGATTCATTTAGGAATGGGCATGTCATACCATTCCAATCAAAGGATGCAGAATGGAATTTTTACAGATACCTCTAGGAAAATTTTCCTCTTTGGTACAAATGCCAAACAATTGAGGAAGGCAGGGTAGAGGATGAAAAACTCCTGTATTGTAGTTGGCTTTCTTATGCCCCTGAATTAACCTATCTAAATAGTCATACCTTCTAATATTGAAGTGAGCTAACAAATGTCTAATTGTTCAAACCATTTGGAGCTGGGATATTAATATTAACATTCATCAGTATCTTAGTTGATAGTATTAGTCAGAAACTGTTGTGTTAGTTTGGGTCCTTCCATGTATGACCATGTTGCTTAAATGTAATATAAACTATCCCATCCACTTTTGAAATTATATTAAATTTTATATTAAATTAAGTTGAAACATAAACCAATGATATTTTTAGATTTTTTTAAAACTGTATTTACTCCAGAGGCCAATGTCTTCTAATGAAAAAAAAAAACTACTCTGGAAATTCTACTTATAAAGCTTATAGNGATATTTTTAGATTTTTTTAAAACTGTATTTACTCCAGAGGCCAATGTCTTCTAATGAAAAAAAAAAAAACTACTCTGGAAATTCTACTTATAAAGCTTATAAGTTTTTGGTGATGATCCTTGTTTATGAAGTACATTTTAGTTGTCAAGTTTGCTTTGTTTTGTCATTATTTGCTTAAAGTAAAAAATATGTTACTTAATCATTAAAATGAGTCCTAAAACCACTTTTTTATTAGATTAAAATGATCTAAAATATTGGTGATTCCACAAGAAGTGCAAATGATATACATCATGTGAATTTGGAGTAAAGAGTAGCTTAGTAACCTTTTTTATTAGTTTTTTCAGTTGTTCTTCTCTGATTAGGGACCATCAAATTGCTCCTGGGGTTTAGATCAATTAAAGTCTTGAGGTGGCTGTCATAAAAGTAAAGAAGTAAAAGAATTATTTCTTCCTTGAATTTTTTTGTAGAACTATTTCTACATTCCACTTGACTTCACTAAAGAAAACTGGCTATAAAAATCGCTTTTTAATCTTACAGAGTGAAATGCCACATAAAGGGCTACATTTCCAAAGACAGCCTCTGAAAATGACCTATGTCCTATGTGCAAAAAGTAATCACCCTCTTTTCTTCAATGACGAATTTTATTAATTCCCAAAGTTTGATAATCTTTATTTTCATTTTACCCACTGTATTCATGGCTCTGTTCTTAAAAATCAGGATGCTGTTCTGAAACTGATAGCTGACATTTACTTGAATGAAAAGAGGCATCATTTAGTGTGAACTTTCATTTTGATCTTTCCATACCCTGATTCCATTCCACACACATTTTTTTCTCTTTTTTCATAGACTTGCAGCCAGTATTCCCTGAACAAATTCATTTTTAAGTGACTCATCTAAGATATAAAATTTATTTATACCTGGATGTACAGAATATAAACACTGTAATATTAACTTTTTTTTTCTAACAGCAGGGTGATTATAACTAAAGATCTAGCACATTCATTTAGACCTTGTGACATTCTGCACTTGTGAGATGTAGTTTAATATGAATGAAATTTGTGAAGCCTGAAGGTTAAATTGACATTTAGGTGCCAGAAACAGTCTATAAGTGTTATATTCACATGATAAGGAAATGAAGTAAATAATGGTCTTAAAAGAGAATGGTCAAGCACTATAGCTTCTTCCACTATACTTTAATATGTATAATACCCTTCAGTTTTGCCATTTAGACATAAAGTCAATAAGTATATAATTACTACTAATACAATAATTTCCCATAGCAGAAATCTATAATTCTACCACTCACTCATCTATTTGGAGGAATAACTGGCTGACTCTGAAGCCCCAGCCAGAATATCTGTGACTTTAATTAGGTCTGATTCAAGAAATTTAATGAGGTTGGCAAAGTATTTTGAACCCAGTATGTTTAAAATGTTGATACTAACTCTTCTTAAGTCTCCACTTTTGACACACAAAATTACAAACCATTATTATAGAATTTCTTATTCTTATTGCAAAAGATTGGTAAATCAAAAAGAATTTAAAGATTGGAATACCATGGATAATTTTAGGCTATATCTTACATTGTTACTGAATTTCTGCTTATTTTTGTTGTGATATCCACTTTCAGTTTATTTAATTTTACACATTTATTTTTATATGTACTATTCACTGAAGACATTTAATGGAGTTGAAATGAGATTAAAATGTTATCTATATCTACAATATTTAAATAGAGAAATATTATTACACATTTATTTTTATATGTACTATTCACTGAAGACATTTAATGGAGTTGAAATGAGATTAAAATGTTATCTATATCTACAATATTTAAATAGAGAAATATTATTACACATTTATTTTTATATGTACTATTCACTGAAGACATTTAATGGAGTTGAAATGAGATTAAAATGTTATCTATATCTACAATATTTAAATAGAAAAATATTATAAATATAAGTTCTATAAAATATTATCACAACACAATGATAGATATAGGGAAGACAGTATGCTAACCTACACTTCAGCATAGGAATAATTATCATCATTGTCTTTATTATAATGTCCACTTTTCATTGTGTAAACTTATTTGTCACAACTTAAATTTGTAAAATAACAAGTTAGATGTTTTGCTCTTTGCCAAGTGCTAAGTTATTTTCAGTATGAATCACAGTAGAGTTCTGCAGGCTCTTCCTCTGTTCTGGGAGTCCAATCTGAAATTCCTCATAAATGAGTAGATCAATTCATTTTAAGATATACCCTTGCAACTCATTAAATACCAAAAGTTTGGTAAAAATCATAATAAAGTATTTGTTTCCCTAACTCCCTTAAATAAGCAACTTTTTTCAGCCCCTAAATCATGTTTTATGAATTACCTTTCTTATATTTCCAATACGCTCACTTTGCGCAATTCTCATGTAAACTAATTGTTTACAAACCTTTTCCCATGTCAGCCCTTATAAGGGCAGGAACATTGTTCTTATATTCACTATTGTACCTATTACTCATTTTAAAAAGCCACATGTACATAGATTTTTGATAACTATATGTTGAATAAATTACATATTATGAAACTAGGGAATGTATTAATGGTATTCCATAATATTAGGCATACCTTTTTGGAAAGATGCATATTCATGTTCTCCAATATTTGTGATTAAAATATTTGTCCTATAGTTTGAAGTTATTCAAATTCTATAGGTTTAATGGTTTGCTTAAAAGTTGGCTTAATTGCATTCATTTTTGGTTATATGATTATAATTTGCAAATATTCAAATGTTTTTGAATGAACGTTTCCAGATGTTGATCCTTATGGGGTGTCAAGCATTTTATCATCATCTTTGTCCCTTTAAATGTATTTTGTGCACATTAGAACTTTTCACTGGTATATTTTAGGAATAGTAAAAGAGCAATATAACTGAAATAGTTAAAACATGATTTGTGGTTACCCTATATCTCCCAATTATATTTAAATAAAAACTATAACACTAGAAAATATGGTAACACTAACCTCTTCTCCATAGTTTTACTGAAAAAACAGAATAACCAACTGAGGTATTTTTAAACAAGGACAATTAGACCCTTCAATATATGTTTATTTGGTGGAATGAGTGGTTGATGCTGATTTTCATATGAATATATAAATCCATTCTCAATTTTCCACATTATATTGAAATGAAAGCTTCCACAGTATATTGAAAGATTGTCATAATCTTCCAATGTGTCCTGACTTAGTGAATGAGTTTTGTTCACCCACTTTTAAAATGTTAACTAAATCTCTGGTTGTCAAGGGGAAGTCTCAAAGCCTTGATAAAGTGAGCTTACAAAAAAAGAATGAACATTTTAGACATATGTTGAGCCAACTCTTCCACTCATACAAAATCAAAAGTCTATGTTTTCTATATTAATTATGAATCATGATGGTATTTTTTAAAATCAAAGAATTTATTAAATTAAACCCTATAAGACCAGCATTCACCATATAATATTTTAATGAATGATTTTTATAAAATTGAAGAATTCTACTTTTTACAGGTTTTCAAACAGAACTCTATTTTAAAAAGTATTTAATTGATTTCATAGTCACAGAAAGCTATCTGAAGTAATATATCAAGAAACATGATAAATAGTAATACAGTATATTGAGAATCTTGTCTTATGGTCTGTCACAGAGGTCATTCTTTGCCTCCATCTGATTTAATATCCTGTTTAGCATTTTAATTAAGAATTTTAGAAGAGCAAGTAAATGGAATATTAATAAGGCTCACATATGATACAAAATAGAGAGGTGTTACAAACTATATCAAAAAGAGAGAAATAATACAAACAGACATGATGAGGTTAGTAGCAGGGACAGTATAGAATAATAAAATATGTTTGTAGAAAAGATGAGTTAATGTGCATTTTACAGTTGGGAATGTACGTTTTTCAAAAAACGAAAGGTCTAGATTAAGAAGATGAACAAAGGGAAAAAACTGTGCATGGGAAATGCTTGGCCATATTGTAATACTGTACCTTATACAAAGATGTTACATGGATTCTATTACTATAGAAATTAAGATCTAAACTACTGAAGGCAATACTAAATCCAACCCAATATTTGCAAGAGTATAAGTTAAGATCCACAAATATTTGTTAAATAATTAAAATATGTAAACAAGATATGATCATTAAATAAATAATGTTCAGTTCCCCTACCTTGGAAATATATTTTTATAGTCACTTGAAAGGTCAGGTATGAGTTTTTAATTCTTACTCTTAAGCATTGTCTTGGAACTTGATGGTATAAGGAGAGCCAGCAACCTGAACCCTGGAGCCTCTAGCTCTATATCATACAACAAGGGATCTGTCATTCACCTTTGTGGATAACCTCACCCCCATATTCTACACTTTCAAAAACAGCAGCTGTATGACTTTCTCTCAGGCCTAGGGATGAACACACCAGTAACCTGATCCTTCCTCAGGACAGCATAGCTTAGGAGAAAGTCAACACCAGTCATACATGAGGTCACTGTAGTGATAAGTAGTCCAATATCCTGGGAACTAGGCCATAGTCTACAGAAGTGACATACAGTAAATCTTTGAAAATAGAAGAAGCCATGAACCATTAAAAGCTAACTCTCAGGGAGCCTGGGTGGCTCAGTAGGTTAAATGTCCAACTTTTGATTTCTTCAGCTCAGGTCATGATCTCATGGTTCATGGGGTGAGTCCTGCATCAGGCTCTGTACTGATAGCATGGAGCCTACTTGAGATTCTCTCTCTTCCTCTTTCTCTCTGCTCCTCCTCTGCTCTCTATCTCTCTCAAAACTAAATAAATAAACATTAAAAAAAGTTAACTCTCAAGGCAGCTGGGATACACTGTCCTAGTAAAAAGAATCCAAATGGGACACCATTAATCTCCACCATAGTCTACTCACTGTATTGCTCAAATCTACTTAATTTCCATATTTAGTTCACTGCATCCAGGCCAATGGTTGATCACAATTTCTGAGAAAATTTACAAGAGAAGGGTATGTGCAGTGAATGGCAGGACACACTGCTATAGTTGGTCTAAGGCTGTAATTGATACTCATCATCTACTTTTGTTACCTAGTCAAGGTTTCTCTTACCCTTAACAAGTACTTCTACTGAGCTATGTTGTTGTCTGATTCGGACTCTGATCCCTAAGGGTTCTGAGACCTACGTACTGTATATTTATCAGGTTGTTTCTCTTTACTGACTCATTTATAGTTAAAATTAAGCAGAAGAACACCAAGAAGTACGCAGAAGATCTCTTGATTGCCAAATACTTTTTGATTTGCTTTTGTAATGGAATAGTAGCTCTCAAGATGCTTAAAATTACCTTTGCTAGTATGGTGACTTCTTTCTGCATCTAATGATCAACTGGCACAAAGAACTCAAGTTATAAGTTATAGTTTTAGTGATAGTTGTAGGACATCTTCTTGGGGGAATGACCTTCTGTAGACTCGAGAGTCTAGAGAGGATGGAAAGCACATATTCTTCAACTCATCACTGGGATTGATGGTGAGACCACTGCTACTTATATTCCTTCATTCCCACATACATGTCTCCATCTATTAGAAATAAAGCACTATGCCATGGCTATTGGCTTATAAAGATTATTCTACATTCTGAATTAGAGGATCTCATCCTCTCAGAATTCACCTGCAAACTGATACTTCAGCCTTTTCTTCAAGCTGTTAATGTGCTTCATCAGAGATAAAATTTCAGGACAGTAAAATCTGTGGCTGAATGATGGTCATGACCATGCTGCTGCATCACTTTTACCAAACAGGGTCCTTGGTCGAAGAATATGTTATGTATAGGAAAATCCATGCTGGTAGATCAGACACAGTCTAAATATTTAAACAATGTGGCTGGATGAGCCACAGCATAAAAAGAAAACAAAACCATTTCTAGAATATGTGACAATTACATACAGGATGAATCATTACCCTGTCTAGATTCTAAGAAGTTCATTATAACCAAATTACCAGCAAATGACTAACTTCATTTAATTTGAAAGATTGGGCTGTACTGTGGACTCAGCATTATTCTCTGTTACTACCAGACCAAATACTCAGTAGCACCAAGAGCTGGACCACACTGGTGTGAGAGACCCCAAGCTGCTGGACCACACATACTCTCCCTACATCCTACCATGACCATTCCTTTGATGATCTATGGCAGAAGCACTGAGATGCCCAATGACAAAGGCTGGCTGACATTTAATGACATTTGATTGAAGAAGGTGTCTTGTGCACTTGGTAGTTTATTGCCTCTTCTTATTTTATTGTTTTAAGTTTTTTTTTTTTTTTCTGAGAGAGAGAGAGATTGAGAGAGAGCGAGCAGGTGTTGGGGCAGGGCAGAGAGAGAGGGGAACAGAGGATCCAAAGCAGGCTCTGCACTGGCAGCAGCGATCCCGGCGTGGGAATCAAACTCACAAACCGTGAGATCATGACCTGAGCTGAAGTTAGATGCTTAACCTACTGAACCACTCAGGTGACTCTATTGCCTCTTCTGTAGTAGATGGGCATTAACTTGCAATGCAAGTATTCATAAACTATGTAGTATCTTATAGGTCCATCTATGTGCCTCATATATGCATATTATATACATATAAGATATATATGCACATTATATACATATATATCTTACCCCAAGTTAATTCTGTCTACATAAAGTGGATGATCAGATACAGTGCCCAAACTCTGACTACTGAGAGCGCACCCTTGACCACTGTGTATCAGGAACAAGCTTGCTAAGGAATATAGAACATAAATAGCCTGTGATGTGCTCATACATGGCAAGCTAGTCCATCCTTGTAATAACCTTGGAATGTCTCTTTCTCTATCAGCTGGGTATAGAAAACACCAATAGGGCCATAGATCTCATTTGACAAAAAAGCATCAGTAAACCAGTGGAAAATAACATGGGAATTTGTTCATGTGCTTTCTGGATTTTGCAAAAAGCTTATGTTTGCAGCTTACATGTGCTCTCTGGATCCCTTAATCCGAGCATTAGGTTGACCACTTTTATTCTATAATGAATGCCTTATGGGTTCATCTGAACTTAGACTTAGTTGTTAATCCTGGCTATGTGATAAATTGATGTAAAGCTTCTAAGAGGGACTGGTAACGTACAAGAGGTGCTTTTCAAATGGTGTATAATTATATGCACATGCTGGAGACATCAGGTTCTTGTCCTAACTCCAAGGATCAGTGTGCAAGCCCCCTATTAGGCCTTATCATTAATTTTACCAGCTTCACTTCTTACCACAGAGGCCTCTAATCCCATGAGATTGATTTATTCACATGACTCAAGTGGCAAGGCTTCTTATACTGGAGTGTTAACCTGCAGCAGAGACCTTAATTCTCAGAGCCACATTCAGAATAAGCAACTTTCCATTGTAACCTGATAAATGGATCATTAATTTCAGAGCTTTCTTCCAAGCATTAAATATACGGTCTGTAAACCTCAAGAAGTCTACCACGTGTCATGTTTTCTTCTAAATATAGGAAGGACAAATTGTCCTATCTTGTGTTTAACTTTTCAAGGGATATCCCAGTGTGACACAAAAATGCTATAACCCCTATAATAATCACATCTGCGTCAGGCACCTTAGTATTTTTGATTAATATTACACCAGACTACAACATTTGGATATTCTGCAAACATCACATTGGTCCTCTATATTGATAACACAATGTTAATTAATTTTGATCAGAGGAAGTGGAAAGTATTTTGGACACTTTGGTAAGACACCCCCCCCCACACACACATATAGCATAATTAATTGTAAATTAGTATGAGTTAGTAACTTTTCTGGAGAAGGGTAGAGCTGTGAGATTTCATCAGCTGTCAGTCACAAGCAGCTGCAGGATGGGTGTACTGGACTAATAATGGGGAACTACAAAGAATGCCAAGTACGTACTCCTCACAGGTAAATAATTAGGGATCTAGAGCTGTCATGGATGCATTCTTTCTCAAACCATTACTCTGTTGTATTATGCATGTGGTGTGTGTGTGTGGTGTGTGATTTGGGCATATATTATATATTTTGTTCATTTCATATACCAATATATGTCTTTTGGGCATATAATATATATTTTGTTCATTTCATGTACCAATAAAATTAAATAAGAGTGATTTAGAAAAATAATGGCAGAGTTTTATTTTTTTAATGTTTACTTTTTCTCTCTTCATGTAAAAGACGTCTAGGGGATGCTTGACAGATTCGGTGTGGTAACCCCCTGGAAACTTCCTTAGCATATCAGGCTACAAAATGGTGTGTATCTGTTGAGTCTGATCTTCCTTTCAGAGATTCTATATAAGTCCTTCCCACAACTTCTCATGTGATGTTAACGTTGTGTTCCCTGGTCACTCTAGCTGAAAAACTTCTGAGAAATATATATTTTTAGGTCTATTGTCACAGCCAACAGATATAGAAAGAAGTCAACAACAAAAGAAGATTGACTGAATTAGACAGGCAATTAGCAATCACATAAAAGTTCATATGTTTATATGATTGCATAGCTCAAAGGCATACATATATGTGTGTGTGTGTGTGTGTGTGTGTATCAGATTGTAGATCCTAACCATATCTATAAATATCTTCACAATTATACCTATCATAGTCTTTACATAAGTGACTGGTTACTATAATATAGCCATATTGATGCATAAAACTGTCAAACACATTGACCAAGTAGATTTGAATATAGGACTCTTTATTTTACAGTTGATCCTTAGTTTGCAAATGATTGTCCCATAAGATAAAAATCTTTGAATTCTTTAGCTTGGTTATTGAAACAAGTTTTCCCTCTATACCCATGCTTTGTCATGTGTCTTTGTCCTTTCTTTACACTTACTGTGATGGCTCCATTCTATTATATAATTTATTACAACTCCCTAAGCTCAGTAAACTATAGATTGACTTGTCCTTCCTTTTAATTGCTATAACACAAACTACAGGATTCTACATCTTAGGAACTTAACATATATATGTGATATATATATGTGTATATATATATGTATATATATGTTATATATGTATACATATCAAAAATCATATACAAAGCATAGCATATATGTAATTTATCCAATATCCTTAATCATACTCATAACCAGTTATAATTCCTCTGCAGGACAAGGATGTGACTTATACATGTTGTATGCTCCACTTTTAATACCAAATCAATTGCATATGGTAGATATTTTCAAAATAACTATCTTATGAAAATGATAGAACCTGACAGAATCTTTATAGCTAATATTTTCCTCTGGTAAAGAAATTACCAATCACAATAAACTATTTTTAAACATAATGCTGTCAAATAGAACAGAGAGCTATTGCTTGCCTTATCTTTGCTTCTTCATGGGATCACACAGAAATATATTTTGTACAGTCCTGCCAGGTTCCTTTGCAATTGATATGACTTAATGAAATATACAAAAGGTATTTGAGAGGTACAAAAAGCCCTGGAATTTGTTTTGCTAATAAAAATAGTAAAAAAAAAAAAAGTAGTAATTGTTTTATAAGTAGTTTAAAACCATAGCTTGAAATAGGTTCTTGGTCCAGTATTCTATTTATATGTATTATTTCTAGTGGAAATGACATCGATATTATATTATCAAATAAGAATTTGAAACAATTATGATATATATGATAAGGGTGCTAAGGGATAAATTAAATAATGTAAGACAGATTGGCAATGTAAGCAGAGATATGGAAATCCTAAGAAAGAACCAAAAAGAAATGCTAGAGGTAAAAACAAACAAATAACAAGCAAAGAAACAAAAACAGAAATAAAGAATACCTTTGAAGAACTTAATAGATTATACATGGCCAAGGAAAGAATTTCTGAGATAAACCGTATATATTTTAATATTTTAAAATGTTTATTTTTGATTGATAGAGAGAGGAGAGAGAGAGTGCAGGTGTGAGACCTGCAGAGAGAGGGAAACAGAGGGTGTGAGTGGGCTCTGTGTTGATAGCAGAGAGCCAGATGTGGAGCTCAAACTCATGAGCTGTGAGACCATGATCTGAGCTGAAGTCAGATGTTTAATCAACTGAGCTATCCAGGCACCCTAAGAGGCTATTTTAATAGAACCTCAAAAACTGAAAAGCAGAGAGAACAAGTATGGAACTAAACAAAATAGAATGTCCAAGGACTGTGGGATAACTACTAAATGTATAACATATACAGTCAATTAAACTAGAAGCCAATAACAGAAAGATAACTGAATAATACCAAGATATGTAGAGATTAAACAACACATTTCTAAATAACACAGCTCAAAGAAGAAACCTCAAGTTAAATTTAAAATATTTTGAAGGAAATGAAAATAAACACATAGCTTTTCAAAAATGTGTGGTATTCTGTGACAACAATGCTTAGAGGAAAATGTATAGCATTGAACGCATTTATTAGAAATGAAGAAAGATCTACCAACAATAATCTAAGTTTCTACCTTGGGAAATAAGAAAAATAAGAGCAAAGTAGATCCAAAGAAAGCAAAAGGAAAAATAATAGCAAAAGCTAGAGCAGGAATAAATGAAATCGAAAACAAGAAAATGATGGAGGGAAAATCAATAAAACAAAAAACCAGCTCTTCACAAAGATCAATAAAACTGATAGATCTCTAGTCAGGCTAACTAAAAACAAAAGACAAGAGGACACAAATTATGAGTATTAGAAATGAAAGAGAGGCCATCCTTAGAGATCCTTACATACATTAAATAATAATAAAGAATACTATGAACAAACCTATGCCCATAAATTTGATAACTTTTATAAGATAGGCCAATTTCTTTAAAGGCATAATTTGCCAAAACTCACACAAGAAGTGAGAATCTGAAAAGATCTATGTTTAACAATTGTAGCAATTGAATCAATAACTAGTAACTTTCCCAAACACAAAGCACTCAGCTCAGATAGGTTCACTGGTGAATTCTCTTAACATTTAATAAAAAATTAAATTCTTTCCAACTTCTTTCAGAGGATAGAAGCAGAGGAAATACTTCCTAACTCATTCTATGAAGACAATATTAATCTAATATCAAAACTAGACAAAGAAAACACAGACAAATATCCATCTGAAAATCGATATAAGCAAACTCAACAAAATATTAGTAAATCAAATACAAAATGTTTAAATATAATTATACACCACAAACAACACAGAGCCTGGTTGGGATTCTCTCTCTCCCTCTTTGTCTCTGCCCCTCCCCCATTCTCTCTATTTTTCTCTTTCAAAATAAACAAAAAGTTTAAAATTCCTTTTTTTTTACTATATATCAGCAGTGAACAAGTGAATTTGAAATTAAAAAATGGTACATAGTACTATTTATATTAGCACCCTTCAAAAATTAATTCAAAGGCACCTGGATGGCTTAGTCAATTAAGCATCCAACTTTTGATTTGCCTCAGGTCATGATCACATTGTTGCTGAGATTGAGCCCCATGTGCTGTCAGCATGGAGCCTGCTTGGAGTTCTCTTCTCTCTTCCTCTCTCTCTGCCCCTCTTCCTCACTCTCACTCTCTCAAAATAAATAAATTTAAAAACTAAAATTAACTCAAAATGAAAATAGACCTACATGTAAAAGTAACGACTGTAAAATTGAGAAAATACCATAGGGAAAACAACAACAACAACAACAACAACAACAACAACATAAATGACCCTGATTTTGGCACAGACTTTCTAGATACACCACCAAATGAATAATCCATGAAAGAAATAATATATAAGCTGGGCTTCACTAACATTAAAAATTTCTACTCCATGAAAGACAATGCCAGGAGAATGAGAGAAAAGCCACAGACCTGCAAACGACACATCTGATAAAGGATTGTTGTCCAAAATATAAAATGAACTCTGAAAACTCAACAAAAAAGAAAACAAAGAAACAAAAAACAGTACTAATAAATGGGATAAAAATCTAGCAGACACCTCACCCAAGATAAAGAGGTGATCAATGAGCATATGAAAATATGCTCCAAATCATGTGTCATCAAGAAAATGCAAATTAAAACAGCAATGGAACACCACAACATACCTATTAGAATGGCCAAAATCCAGAACACTGACAGAAGCAGATACTGGTGAAGATGTGGAACCACAGGAACACTCATACTTTGTTGGTGGGAATGCAAAATGTTAACAGCCATTTTGGATAATCTTGGTTTCTTACAAAGTTGAACATACTTTTTTTTAAAACTTAGGTATAGTTAACACAGAATGTTACATTAGTTTCAGGTGTAAAACATAGTGATTTGACAACTGTATACATTATGCTATGCTTGCCACGAGTGTAGCCACCATCTGTCACCATACAACACTGTTACAATACCAGTGACTATATTCCCTATGCTGTACGTTTCATCACCATGACCTATTCATTCCATAAGTGGAAGCTTGTACTTCCCACTCCCCTTCACCCATTATGTCTGACCCCTTCCCTCCTCCCCACTGTCAATCATCAGTTTGTTCTCTGTATTTATGAGTCTGTTTCCTGCTTTGCGGTTGTTTGTTCATTTGTTTGTTTATTAGGTTTCACATATAAATAAAAGCATATGGTATTTGTCTTTTTCTGTCTGACTTACTTCAGTTTGCATAACAGCCTCTAGGTGCATCCATGCTGTCACAGATGGCAAGATCTCATTATTTTTTATGGCTGAGTAATATTCTACTATACATATACATATATATGATTATATATGATCTTCATCCATTCCATTGATGAAGACTTAGTTTGCATCCACATTTTGGCTATTGCAAATAATACTGCAAAAACATACAGGTGTATGTATATGTCTTTTCAAATTAGTGTTTTTGTTTCCTTTGAATAGATACTTCGTCGTGAAATTACTGGATCATATGGCATTTCTATTTTTAACTTTTTGAGGTGTCTCCATATTGTTTTCCATACTGGCTGCACCAATTTACATTCTCACCAACAGTGCACTAAGGTTCCTTTTTCTCCATATCCTTGTCAACACTTATTTCTTGTTTTGTTTTTTTTTTATTGTAGCCATTCTGACAGGTGTAAAGTGATATCTCATTGTGGTTTTGATTTGCATTTCCTTATAATTAGTGATGATGTGCATGTTTTCATGTGTCTGTTGGCAACTTATATCTCTTCTTTGTAAAAATGTCCATTCAGGTCCTCTGCCCATCTTTAAACAGGTGTGTTTATTTGTTTGTTTAATATTTTTGGTGTTGAGTTGTATATATTCTTCATATATTTTGAATAATAAGCCCTTATTGAACTAGATGAAAGTTAAATGTTAATACTTAGTTTGTTACAACTTACTGAGTTTTACACATAATGGATTTTAACTTTTTTTATATGTTATACTTCAGTAAAAACTAAATTAATAAAATAACAATACACTAACTACTCTATTCCAGACACTGTTTATGTCCCTTTACACATAGTAACTCATCTACTTCTCACCAATATATGAGGCACTCATTATTATGCCTGTTTTAAAGATTAAAACATAATTAAAGATTATTAAATAAGACAGAATATTTAAATAGCTTTAATGAGGATGTTGCTGATCCACAGTGTGAGTCTAGATATCTGGCTACAAAATCCATATTATTAAGTAGAATATTATATTTCAAATTCAAGCTTTACGTAGGTGAACTTTTTTCAATCTCTAAATGCAGTAGTGTTCCGTTTCCCATGACTCCCAAGTCTGAAATAGCTCATTACTGGAGAAAGGTTTTAGGGTCATCTTTCCCTCAAACCATTCCACCCACATATATGCAACACACTGCGTTTACACATGCTTGTTATTTTTTTTAACTGTATCTCAAATATGTTATTTTACTATGTAAGTTTAAATAATATATACAATCACTAATCATAGTTATATTTAAACAATTATTATTTTTGTATTTAAAAATCAACACATGGAGTATGTCCTGAGAATCCTAAATTTCAAAATTCAGTGCGTTATATAGTAACAAAATGAAACAAAAAACAAGGGATGAGTCTCTTTCTTAATAACTCAAATTAGTAAACAGACTATAGACAGATAAACCTAGTTACTATGTTACACTAAGTTGTTTTGCAGATTGGTGATTCATAGAAGTTCTGGAGTTAATAATGTGGGCCACACTATTTTTCCATTACAAAGAATAAGTATATTTTGGTTTTTACATATCTGTGTGTAGCATACTTGTGTAATTTCAGCAAAAAACAACATCTTTTATGACCGAATTTATATCTTTTTAAAGTTTTTTTAATGTTTTTTATTTATTTCTGAGACAGAGAGGGAGAGAGAGAGAAAGAGAGTGAGTGAGTGAGAGTGAGCAGGGGAGGGGCAGAGAGAAAGATACAGAATCTGAAACAGGCTCCAGGCTCTGAGCTAGCTGTCAGCACAGAGCCCGACATGGGGCTCAAACCCATGAACCGTGAGATCATGAGCTGAGGCGAAGTCAGACGCCTAACTGACTGAGCCACCCAGGTGCCCCCGAATTTATATCTTGAGAAGACTGGACTAACCAATATTTTCAAGGTTTTGTTTAAATTCTAGTTAGTTAACACATATGGTAAAATTGGTTTCAGCTATAGAATTTAGTGGTTAGTCCCTTACATATAACACCCAGTGCTCATCACAGCAAGTGCCTTCATTAATGCCCATCAACCATTTACCCCATCCCCACCACATCTCCCTTCTCAGCCCTGTTTCTTCTCTATAGATAAAAGTCTCTTATGATTTGCTTCCCCCTTGTTTGTTTGTTTGTTTGTTTTTTTGATTCATCAGTTTTGTTTCTTAAATTACACATATGAATGAAATCATATCATATTTGTCTTTTGCTGACGGACTTATTTTACTTAGTGTAATACATTCCAGTTCCATCCGTGTTATTGTAAATGGTAAGATTAATTCTCTTTGATTGTTGAGTAATAGTCCTCTGTGTGTGTGTGTGTGTGTGTGTGTGTGTGTGTACATATCATATCTTCTTTATTCATTCTTCAGTCAGTGGATATTTGGGCTCATTCCATAGTTTGGCTATTGTTGATAATGCTGGTATAAAAAATCATGGTGATATGACCCTTCGAACATGTATTTTGTATCCTTTGTTAAATACCCAGAAGTGCTATTGCTGAGTCATAGGGTAGTTCTGTTTTTAATTTTGTGAGGAGCCTCCATACTCTTATTCAGAGTGGCTGTGCCAGTTTGCATATCCACCAACAGTGTAAGAGGGTTCCACTTTCTCTGCATCATCACTAACATCAGCTGTTTATTGTGTTGTTAATTTTAGACATTCTGACAGGTGTGAGGCGATATCTCACTGTAGTGCCGATTTGTATTATCCTGATGATGAATGATGTTGAGCATCTTTTCATGTCTGTTAGCTACCTGTATGTATTATTTGGGAAAAAAATGTCTACTTATGTCTCCTGACCATATTTTAACTGGGTTATTTGTTTTCTGTGTGTAGAGTTGTATAAGTTCTTTATAGGTTTTGGATACTAATCCTTTATCAGATATGTCATTTTCAAATATCTTCTCCCATTCTATAAGGTGTCTTTTAGTTTTGTTGATTATCTTCTTTGCTGTGCAGAAGCTTTTTATCTTGATGAAGTTCCAGTAGTTCATGTTTGCTTTTGTTTCCCTTGCCTCCAGAACTGTGTCTGGTAAGAAGTTGTCATGGCTGAGGTCAAAGAGGTTGCTGCCTGTGTTCTCTTCTGGGATTTTGATGGTTTTCTTTCTCTCAGTTAGGTCTTTAATCCATTTTGAATTTATTTTTGTGTTTGGTCTAAGAAAGTGGTCAAGAGTCATTGTTTTGCATGTTGCTGTCCAATTGTCCCAACACCATTTGTTGAAGAGACTGTCTTTTTCCCATTGGATATTCTTTCCTGGTTTGTTGAAGATTAACAGTTGTGGGTCAATTTCTGGATTTTCTATTTTGTTGCATTGATCTGTGTGTATGTTTTTGTGACAGTACTATCGTGTCCTGATGTAATATAGCCTTAAGTGTGGAATTGTGATGCCTCCAGCTTTGCTTTTCTTTTTCAGGATTGCTTTGGCTAATCAGGGTCTTTTGTGGTTCCATACAAATTTTAGGATTGTTTGTTTTAGTTCTGTGAAAAATGCTTGTGGTACTTTGATAGGGATTGCATTAAAGGTATACATTGCTTTGGGTAGTATAGACATTTTAACAGTATATGTTTTTCCAATCCATGAGCATGGCATATTTTTCCGTTTTTGAGCCATTCAATTTCTTTTGTAAGTATTCTATAGTTTTTAGAGTGCAGTTCTTTTAGCTCTTTAATTAGGTTTACTCCTAGTCATCTTATGATTTTTGCTGCAATTGTAAATGCAGTTAATTCCTTGATTTCTTTTTCTGCTGCTTCACTATTGGTGTATAGGAATGCAACATATTTCTGTACATTGATTTTATATCCCGAAAACTTGTTGAACTCATGTATATGTTCTAGTAATTTTTTGGTGGAGTCTTTTGGGTTTTCTACATAGAGTATCATGTCATTTGTGAATAGCACAGGTTTGACTTCTTCCTTGTCATTTTGGATGCCTTTTATTTCTTTTGCTGTCTGATTGCTGGGGCTATGACTTCCAGTACTATGTTAAATAACAATAGTGAGAGTGAATATCTTTGTCTTGTTCCTGACTGTAGAAGAAAAGCTTTCATTTTTTCCCCCCACTGAGTATGATATTAGCTGTGGGTCTTTTGTATATGGCTTTTATGATGTTGAAGTATGTTCCAGCTAAACCTACTTTGTTGAGGGTTTTATATCCAGAAAGGATGCTGCATTTTGTCAAATGCTTTTTCTTCATCTCTTGAGAGGCTCATATGATTCTTATCCCTTTTTTTATTAATGTGGTGTATCATGAATTGCGGATATTGAACCACTTCTGAAGCACATGAATAAATCCCACTTGATCGCGGTGAATAATCACTTCAATGTACTGTTGGATTTGATTTGTTAGTATCTTGTTGAGATTTTTTTTATCCATGTTCATCAGGAATATTGGCCTGTAAATCTCTTTTATAGTGACGTCTTTGGTTTTGGAATCAAGGTAATTCTGGCCTTGCAGAATGAGCTTGGAACTTTTCCTTCCATTTAAATTTTATGAAACACTTTGAGAAGAATAGGAATTAACTCTTCATTAGATGGCTGGTAAAATTCCCCTAGGAAGCCATCTGGCCCTGAACTTCTGTTTGTTGGGAGATTTCTGATTACTGATTCAATTTCCTTGGTAGTTATGGGTCTGCTAAAATTTTCTCCTTCTTCCTGTTTCAGTTTTCGTAATTTGTATCTTTCTAGGAATTTAGACTTCTAGAATTTAGATTTCCATTTCTTCTAGATTGCCCAGTTTATTGACCTATAATTTTTTCATAATATTCTCTTGTAATTGTTTATATTCCTGTGGAGTTGGGTGTGATCTCTCCTCTTCCATTCATAATTTTATTTATTTGGGTCCTTTCTCTTTTCTTTCTGATAAATCTGGCCAGGAGGTTATCAATTTTATCAATACTTTCAAAGAATCACCTCTTAGTTTCATAAATCTGTTCTACTTTGTCGTGTCATTGTTGTTGTTCCTGTGTCATTTATTTTGTGCTATTATTTGTTATTTCCCTTCTTCTGCTGATTTTAGGCTTTATCTGTTGTTTCTTTTCTAGCCTAAACAATTGTAAAGATAACCTGTGATTTCAGGCTTCCTACAACCAAGGTATCCTGTGAATGCAATGTCAGCAAGCTGACACTAGGTGGGGTTTATCACTTGAGTTGCTGGCAAAATTCTTCAAGTTCATTGATTTTAAAAAAATCCCAAGACAACCATTCCTCAAATATTTAATCATTTTTGATTTATTAAAACTTAACTTTTAAAACTCAGCAATAATTAACATCATTATAATTAGCTTATTTGAGAGAAAAATAAAAGTATAAAAAATAACTATATGATTAATTCCCAGCAGAACCTGTTCATAGCATTTCAAATGATCTCTGTGATCTTGCCAAGATATTTCACATCTCTGGGACTCTCTTGGGGCAGAATTAAATTAGTGTTTTGGAAAGATATTTAATAGAAGAATTCATTTGAAGCAAAAAAATACCCATACAAATAAGTATAGATGCTTTGGCTGAATTGGGTGTAAGATCCACTTGATCTTCCACCTAATGTTCCTATCCTGCTGTCAAAACCAAATATTTAAACAATGCTCTAAAAACACTAATTTCTCCCTTTCCCGGACGTCCTCTGATTAAAGATCTTTTTTGTAGAATACTGTTGCCCAATCCTTTCAAATTTGGCATCTTCTTGGGTCTATTAAAAAAATCCTAATGCCTGGACTCTCTCTTAGACCGTGTAAAACTGGATCTGTGCAAGTGGACCCCAAATGCTTATTTTTTAAAACACTGTCCTGTAATTTAGGGGCAGAAAGTGTTGAGAACCATTATACACAATAGCTATAATTCTCAATTCCTCCAGAAGTCTGATTTTTTCAAACTTCCATAAACTACTTCAGTAATCATTACATTGGTATGTTTCCATTTTATGATATAGAAAGGTCATCATATCTCTTATACTGTTTATGCCCCAATTTGGAATTCTGAAAGGTTAGGTGAGACTGGACGATCCATGTCCAAGAAGCCGTATCAACAGTCATGTCAATTACAGGAAGAGGGGCTGAAATGCAAGCCTTTATCAGAGACAGAATCAACAATAATTCTTCCTTTGTGCTCATTTATATGCCATATATCTAATTATTTAATTTTGCTATAATGTCTGTTCCCTCTCGTTTCTTTTGTGAAAAGATTTTTAAATCCAATTTAAATTCAGTAAAAGCAATTCAACTACTGTTTTTGATTTTTATTAGGCTATCAGAGATTTTCCAAGACACAATTATAAGAACATATATATCATATATAAACAATAAATGTTTGCTTCAATCACAAAATGTTAAGCAAATGTCTTTATGTAGAATCATATTTTTCTCTTCCTTTCCATTTTCAAGTGAAAATTGCTTTCTGAAAATAATAAAATTGATCTTAAATATTTTGGAATTGTTACAAATTGAATAACTACAAGCAAATACTAAAATCAGATGTCAAAACATTAAGTGAGATTATTCACACTCATATGTGAAAATATTAATCTAATATATTAACCTTAATTATGATAATTTTAAATTATGAGCCATGGTTCATGGCTTGCATTTTAAACTTGCATTTTAAAATATTAACTTTTCAAGTTTTTCAAGCACTTAGAATATTTCCCTTAACATAACATTGTGTATAAGTTCATTTTACCCACTTTATTATTTTAATTGGAAATTGTTAGTCGAAAATATAGGGAAGTGAAACCAGGTTTTATATTGCTTGATGCAGAGACTAAGCTGTGGAATTTGTCCTTTATACATTAGTACAAGCTCCTCCTTCACAAACCAAATAGTTTATATTTTCAAAAACAAGGATATGATCCTACATAGCCACAGTATGACCACCAATATCAGAAAACTAACATCGATATATTATTACTATCTAATCTTTGAACCCTTAAATAGGGTTTCAACACTTGTTCTTATAACATTCTTTATAGCAAAATGACCTAGTTTAGAATGAAGGTTAAATAGAGTTGGCATATCTTTTTATGGTCTTAAACAGTGTTGAGCAGTTTCTCCCTTTTTCTTTGATTTACATGAATATCTCTCAGTTGCTTTTGTTTTGTTTTGTTTTGTTTTGTTTTTGTTTTCTTTGGTAAAATTCAAGGTGTGCTTCTTTGGTGCAGCACAAAGTGATGCTGCTTTCTCATTGTATCTTCTCAGGTGATGCATACTTTTGATTATCCTGATGATATTCACATTGACTACTTATTTGATTAAAGTGAGGCCAACCAGACTTCTATACTAGAAAGATACGTTCCACCAATTTTTATGTATTTTGTAGTGAGTTTCTTTGAAACAATGTATATAGATCAAATCTAATTAATCTTTTAATAAATGCATTTATTTATTTATATCAATATGGACTCATAATTTTCTCTTTTATTCAGTGGGTTATAATCCTGTTAGCACAGCAATTATTTTCATGATCACACTGTCAACAATTTGGCCTTTCAAGATGCTTTCATTATTCTTTGAGCATTTTCTTTCTTTTTGGCACAATATGTTCCAGAATCATCTTATAATTTTGTTGCTCCAGTCTTGGAATCAGCTATAGCTCCAGGGATCCCTGATTCTCTTTTCAATGGACAATGGTATTGACAACTAAGATCTGAGGACTTAGTGTCCTCATTGCTTCTCTCAAGGGCTATTCTCTGTCTTGATAGATAGATAGATGATAGATAGATAGATAGATAGATATAGATAGATAGATGATAGATAGATGATAGATAGACATAATAATATATTTGTGTGTGTATATATATGTATACATAGTATATATAATAAATGTAAAATTTACACTTATAAATATCTACATATACACATACATAGATACATTTACATAATATTTCTTTCTATATTTTGAAAACCATTATTTCATTATCAGTACATCCAATTTCAATCCAATGTTCATACTTGTTTATTCACATTCTATATTGTAACTCATTCTCTAACATTGAAAAATCTACTTCCTGGTTTTTTTTCAACTTCATTTATTTGATCAATTCTTTCAGTGTAACCGATCTCACATCTCTGCCACATTCTTAGCAGAGATTCCTCCTCACCCTGACATCCTGAGCCAAAATGGTTTTTTCTGATCCTTAATTACATAACAAATAAAGGGGTGGGGGAAACAACCAAAAAACAAATGCCACAAATCTTGCACCATTGTAATATCTCATATTTACCCCAGTATTAACTTTCTCAGAAAACTAAAAAAAAAGTCATATTACATGACAGAAGTAGAGTAAATGAGTTCTGTACTGATGATAGGTCTAAGAGTTTTACCTTAACACAGATATGTTTGCTGGGAGTTCCGGAGACATTCCTATCATCTAATTGTCAGTCCTCAGCATATTATGGCTCTCAGCCTGTCATGTTTTACCTGTGAAGCTTGTTCATTCACTCATGCATTCAGCAAATGCTTACTGACCTTGTACTCAACACTGGAAAGGTCGGGGGGGGCGGCATAAAGCTATTCATGATCTCTTTTCTCTTGCACCTTATCTTACAGTGGGGAGGAAAAAATGCAGTGGGAAGCAAATGGTAATACTTTATGCAATGCATCATGGAGGAAAAGAGTTTTTTGAGAATACAAATATCTGGGAAGACCATATTTAGACTGAATTGTTTAGGGACAATTTCTCTAAGATACTGATATTTAAGCTGATAAATAAGACTTAAGCAAGAGACTCCACTGTGAGGAAAGTATGTGTGGGGCAGAAGATGGCATGAGGAAAAAGTCCAGGAAACAACTGAAAGAAACAAGTTTGTGTTCGGCATAACCAGAAACTGGGAAGAAATTATGGTAGGTTGGAGATAAAGTAGAAGTGAAAGGAAGAGTCTGTATCTTGCCCATGATGGGGATGCCTGAGTGGCTCAGCTGGTTAAGCGTCTGACTCTTGATTTCTTCTCAGGTCATGATCTCATGTTTTATGAGTTTGAGTCCTGCATCAGGCTCTGTGCTTACAGAGTTTCTCTCTCCTTCCCTCTGTCCCTACCCTGCTCACGTGCACTCTCTCTCTTTCTCAAATAAAAAATATTAAAAAAGTAAACATTTAAAGATCACTGATGTATTTAATAAACAATACTCTGTAATTTTATACAGAACAGATGACAGAGTATTTTAGTTTAGAACAAGAATAACCAAATGATGACTTGCGTGCCAAATCTGATCCACCGCTTTTTTCATTTTGTTCAAAGATTTAATAGTCATTATTTTTTAAATCAGTTTTAGATTCACAGAAAACTTGAAAAGAAGGTGCAGAGATTTCCCACATATCCCTTGCCTCTACACATATATATTTTCCCCTATTATTAGTGTTGCCCAACTGTTGAGAGCCATTCTGAGCCCACAAGTTGAGAAAACTCCTGGTAAGGTTAAAGCAAGTTTGCAGGGTCTCTTGCCAAGCAGACGACGACTGATATCTACCCCCACTCAATTATTTCTGCTTGAGCACCGACCCCCAAGCTACCTTGTTGATTCGTATCAGGAGTGACTTGTCCCCTTTTTCTGGCCCTGGTATGATGATTGCACCTCGTGAAGGAACTTATTGTGGGAACTTCTCTTGATTATGAGAACAGACATCGTGTCTCCAGCAGGTCCTGTTTCCATCCATACTTTCCCTTGAGCTACAAACAGGCTAATGACCCTTACTCATAAAAGATTGACCTTTATGTGTACAATTCTGTTTCTACTGTTGCATTAGTCCAAGATGTTCATATAGCTGAACGTGTAAATCAACTAACTAAAACTGTCTCTCATGCCCTAACTATTCAAGAAATCATAAAACTAGACACAAAGGTAAATGCACTCGAAGAGGCTATTCTATGTATTAGAAATGAGCTAAACTCTTTAAAAGTATGGTTGGCTCTCCTGTGCCATAAAGAACATAACTGGAAAATTAAGTCTTGCCTGGAGACAAAGAGCTAACTCAGAGAGAAGGAACAGGTAAGAGCAGAAGATGAGTTACCACATATACCTTTGCTAACTGATGATGTACAGCAGCCCCTTCCCTAAGGCCTACATTCCACAAACACCTTTCCTTACCCTGGCAGCTGTGATGAGGGTGGATAAGAGTATCTACAAACCTATGACCTAATCTTAGTGTTATTAAATTGTGAACCCCTTGTTATTTTCTTAGTTACTCGACCTCACTATAATTGGGGCAGTTCTGCAAGAAGACTTCTGTAAAACCTGTTTCTGTACATTTTCCAAAAACATCTTATCACAGAGAACTATCCACTGTAAAAATTCCATTTTCTGATACCATGTTATCATTTGACCTATAAATAAAGACACCAAAACCAACAGGGCAGAGATGCCTGCCTGGTGACCAGAAAGAATCTCGGGGCTCTCTCACTCCTACCCTTGCTGACACTGTCCGTCCTTCAGGGACTCCTGGACCCTGCCAGAGCTGGACTCTGGCACCCACTAAAGTGGTACATTTGCTACATTTGATGAACTTACATTAACACATCATTATCACCCAAAGTCCATAGTTTATCTTATGCTTAACTCTTGGTGTCGTACCTTCTATTGGTTATATGTATAATGACATATATCCATAGCTATAGTACCGTACAGAGTAGTTATACTGTGATATGCTTCTCCACCCAAACCCCTGGTAACCACTGATATTTTAACTGGTAACCACTGATATTTTAACTGTCTTCATAATTTTGTCCTTTTCAGAATGTTTCATATTTGGAATTATTCAGGATAATGGCCTTGTCAGATTGGTTCGTTCACTTAGTAATATAGATTTAAGGTTACTCTGTGTCTTTTCATGGCTTGATAGCTCATTAATTTTTTTTAGTGCTGACTGCTAGTCCATTGTCTGCATTCACACAGTTATTTATCTATTCACCTACTGAAGGATATCTTGTTTCCTTCCATATTTTGGCAATTGTGAAAATAGCTGCTATAAACATGTGTGTGCCCATTTTTGTGCAGATACACGTTTTAATTTCTGACTTTTGTAAATACACTTTTACTGGAATGCAGCCATCCTCACCTTGTAAGTATTGTCTATGGCTTCTCACTTTGTAAGTACTGTCTATCCTTTCTAATGACAGGATTCAGAAGTTGCCACAGAGACCCCATGATTCATAAAGCCTAAAATATTATGTGAGTGGGTGTTAATAGAAAATGTTTTTTTTTCCGGTTTTGGTAAGAAATAATAGTATATGTGACCAAGATTTTGGTAATATATGTAGTAATATTTGGACAGTTTTGAGATCTAAGCTGACAATCAGGATGAAAAGAGAAATTGACAAAGGTTCCTAGTATTTCCATTTTAGGTACAGATGGATTGTTGTTTTTTCACTATGATGTAAAAATGCTGAGTAGTTCTTAGTTTTCTCTTTTTTCCTTCTGCTGTAACAAGGTAACATAAACGTATTGGCTTACAAAAACAAATTAATTCTCTTACAATGCTATAGGTTAGAAGTTTTATGTGAGCCTCGCTGGGCTAAAATCAAGGTCTCAATTAAGCTATATTATTTTCCAGAGGCCTCTGTTTCCTTTGCTTCCTCTAGTTCCCAGAAAACAATTTTTATCTTTTTTCTTTTAATTGAGTTGAAATGAGCATTACTAATTACATATTATGGGGTAGAAAAAAATACAGGATGCTTTGCACATGTTGTCTCATTTAATTGTCAAAACAATCCAATGAAATAGACATTATTTTAACCATTATAAAATTGAAAAATTAAGGCTTAAAACCACACAAGTTCATCCCATAATCCTTTTGATGAGCTACATTTCAAACCTGTGCTCATTAGTAAGAATATGAATTATAGAAATGTAATAGTTATGCATTTCTTCTTATCACTATGACCTGATTATCACTATGACTATTGCTACATTTGAAACAACAATGCTGTAAATTTGAACATTCCTTTATAGTCATGTCTTTCTCATATTTGATGTCAAGCAGGAAAGGTTCTTGGCTTTTAAGGACTCATGTGACTATGTTGTGCATTTGGATAATCCAAGATGCTGTTCCATCTAAAGATCCTTAAACTCCATCATATCGTCAAAGTTCCTGTTTCCATATAACATATTCACAGGTTCCAAGGATTAGTATGTGGCCATTTGAGGATGTTGTTTTAATACCTGCTACTTGTAGATTTAGAGAGAACTTTACAAGTTTAGTCTGTGATGTGTCTAGGACCTCTAAGCAGGTGTAACTAATAGGCAGGTTTGTTTTTTTTAATAACCACTTTTCTGAGATATCATTAATATACATACAATTCACTCACTTAAACTGTACATGTCAATAGTTGTGCAAACATTACAATATAGTTTTAGGACATTTCTATCACCCCCAAAACAAATTGTTTATCCATTTATCCATCACTTCCTATCCTCCGCCTTTCCCCTAGACCTATACTACCACTGATCTAATTCCCATCTCTATGGAATCACCTAATCTGGAGATTATATGTAAATAGATCACACAGTATGATATCTGGTGATTGGGTTCTTTCACTTTACATATGTTTTCAAAGTACATCCATACTGTGGATGTATTGATACTTTATCCCTATTTATTGCTGAATAATATGCCATTCTATGGCTATACCGCACTTGATGGACCTTTAGGTTGCTTTCACTATTTGGCTTTAAAGAATCATTCCGTTATAAAATTTATGTTTGTGTGGACATTCATTTTTATTCTCCTAAGTATATACTTAGGAATAGAATTATTGAGGCATACAGTAATTCTATCATTACCATTCTTTTTAAAAAATTTTTAATGTTTTATTTATTTCTGAAAGAGAGAGAGAGAGAGAGAGAGAGCAGGGGAGGGTCAAAGGGAGAGGGAGATACAGAATCCAAAGCAGGTGCTAGGCTCTGAGCTAACTGTCAGCACAGAGCCCTACGCGGGGCTTGAACCGTGAGATGAACCGTGAGATCTTGACCTGAGCTGAAGTCGGATGCTTAACCGACTGATCCACCAAGGTGCGCCATATCATTACCATTCTAAGGGACTCCTGACCTTTTCCCAAAGCAGCTGGAACATTTTACACTCCAGCAAGGCATATGGGTTCCAAGTTTCCACATTCTCAAAAACACTTTAATTTTAGTCATCTTAGTGGGTATATATTGATATCTCATTGTGGTTTTGAATTGCATTTCCCTGATTATTAAATATATTGAGCATTTTTTTCATGTGCTTATTGGTCACTTGTATATGTTCTTTAAAGACATGCTTATTCAAATCCTTTGCCCTATTTCAAAATTGAGTTGTGTTTTTATTGTTTAGCCATACATAAATTGGCCATAATTATAAGGGCTTATTTCAGGACTTTTAATTTTGTTCCATTAAACTACACATTTACATTTATGCTAGCAATGACCTGGCTTCTTTACTCTAGGCTTGAAGTAGGTTTTGAAAACATGAAGTACAAATCCTCCAAATTTGCTCTTTATTTTCAAAATAGTCTTGGCATTCTTGGTCCTCTGCATTTCTGTATGAATTTTAAAATCATCTTGTCAATTGCTACAAAAATTGTTAACTCTATTTTTATTGAGATTGTGTTGAATTTGTGGATCATTTGGGGAAATATCAACATCGTATATTAAGTCTTTTTGTTAAACATGGGGTTGTCTTTCATTTACTTAGATCTTTTATATTTTTGTGAACAATGCTTTGGAGTTTTCAAAGTACAGGTTTTGCATTTCTCTTAGCTAAATATATTCCTAAGTATTTTAAAAGTATAATTATAAATATACTATTTTGTTTATTTTATTTTTGGAATATTCCTTTTTAGTGTATGGGCATACTAAAAATTGATTTTTGTATATTGTGTTATATTCTACAATCTGTTGAACCTGTTTATTAGTTCCAATAGATTTTTAGAGTATTTCTTAGGATTTTCTGCATGCAAGATCATGTCATTTACAAGCAGAGAGAATTTTGCTTCTTCCTTTCCAAGCTGGACATCATTCATTCATTCATTCATTCATTCATTCCGAACCGTCCTGGCTATAATGTCTAGTAAAATACTGAATAGAAGTGGTAAGAGAAGAATCTTTGTCTAATATCTGATCTTAGGGAAGAATTCAGTCTTTCATCATCAAGTATGCTATTTGTTGTGTGTATTCTCTTGATGTCTTTTATAAGATTGAGAAAGTTTCCTTCCATTCCTAGTCTGTGGAGTGTCTTTGTCAAAAAGATAGTTTATATTGATAGAGTGTATATATCAAAAAGCAAAAATCATGGTATAAAATAAAGGGATTTGGATCTGTGGGGGGCAAACTAAAGTAAATTAAGTGAAGAGTCAACCACTTTTATCCCTCATTACTCAATTTGTTCCTTCTTCAAGGTGATGTACATTATGTTATGAACATAGAAAACTCACAAAGTCTCATTACAAGATACTGTCACCATTCTTTTCAGGCTAATTTATTATCATTCACCTGAAATCTAAATTATTATGTACCATCACAGTTGTTCACATAAGGTAGCAAGATATACAAGAGGAGATTGACTACAAAAATAATATAAAGAAACTTGCTCTCCACTCTTGTAGTGGATCTTGGAAACTATGTCAAAACTCAAAACTACCTTCTCATATCACTAATTTAATATTCCCTTTACTTTATCTAAACAGATGACTGAACTAGATCCTTAATTCAAGTGGATATTTACCTATGTGTACACACACACACACACACACACACACACACACACAGGTATAAGATGTATATGTATGTGAATGTATATGTATATGATTTGAATCCTTGCATAATCTATATTAGATTGTCATAATGTTCCACTGAAGAGTGCTATTAGACAAAGAAGTCTTTTTTTTATAGTTTACTGTCAAGTTGGTTTCCTAATAACACCCAGTGCTCATCCCAACAAGTGCCCTCCTCCATGACCATCACCCATTTTCTTCTCTCCCCCAACCCCATCAACCCTCAGCTTGTTCTCCATATTTAAGAATCTCTTATGGTTTACCTCCCTCCCTCTCCTTAACTATTTTCCCCTTTCTCTCCCCTATAGTCCTCTGTTAAGTTTCCCCTGTTCCACATATGAGTGAAAACATATGATATTTGTTCTTCTCTGCCTGACTTATTTCAGGCAGAATAATAACCTCGAGTTCCATCCACATTGCTACAAATGGCCAGATTTCATTCTTTCTCAGTGCCATGGAGTATTCCATTGTATAGATAAACCACGTCTTCTTGATTCATTTGTCAATTGATGGCAATTTAGGCTGTTTCCATGATTTGGCTTTTGTTGAAAGTGCTGCTACTATAAACATCAGGGTACATGTGCCCCTATGCATCAGCACTCCTATAGCCCCTCAGTAAATTCGTAGCAGTGCTATTGCTGGGTCATAAGGGAGCTCTATTGTTAATTTTTTGAGGAACTTCTACACTGTTTTCCAGAGCGGCTGCACCAGTTTACATTCCCATCAACAGTGTAGGAGGGTGCCTATTTCTCCACATCCTTGCCAGCATCTATAGTCTCCTGATTTGTTCATTTCAGCCACTCTGACTGGCTTGAGGTGGTATCTCAGTGTGGTTTTGATTTGTATTTCCCTGATGATGAGGGACATTGAGCATCATTTCATGTGTCTGTTGGCCATCTGGATGTCCTCTTTGGAGAAGTGTCTGTTCATGTCTTCTGCCCATTTCTTCACTAGATTATTCATTTTCTTGGTGTGGAGTTTAGTGAACTCCCTATTAGATTTTGGATATTATCCCATTATCTGATATGTCATTTGCAACCATCTTTTCCCATTCCATTGGTTGCCTATTAGTTTTGTTGATTGTTTCCTTTGCCATGCATAAGCTTTTTGTCTTGATGAGCTCCCAAGAGTTCATTATTGCTTTTGATTCCTTTGCCTGACAAAGAAGTCTTTATAGGCATCCCAAAGAATCTCTTGGATTCCAAACATAAGTCTGTGCTTCTAATATATATATTAGGAACCTGAATCCACACCTTCTCACTCTGATCTGCAGGAATCATTTTTCGGAAGTCCTTAGAGAGTACAGTAATCTCACTCTCTGCCTCTTGGCTTAGTGGAATATATAACCTAACTAGAGCAGCCTCTATTTCCAATATATTATAATTATTACTGCTTTCTGGTAACATTATTCATCCCCTGGGCACTGGAACCACCAGGATCATAGATGCTCAAATCACAGAAATGTGAGGAAAATTATTCTTCCAATGTGATATTAAGTATAATTGTGAGTTTTCACCCTTGGCTCTGGGAAAGATATAACCAAATACTGGCAACTAGTTTAAATCAAAGCCCATATATTACAGGATTAAATGTAGTATATCCCTTAAATCAGGATGTGATCTCCTAGAGTCACAGAACACATCAAAATCTATAGACATGATCACATTGCCTACTTCCCTAATTATGATAGTTGTCATCGATTTGGAAAAAGAAAAAGTTTTGTAAAAGATACTACAATGCTGATTGAAGTTATTGAGTAAGCACTGTGCTTGTAGAAGCCTTTGAGCAAGTATTTTGAGCAAACACTTTGTTTGAACTTGGACAGGCTTGCAAATGATTTGTTGCATAGAATGCAGAAAAAGCAAGACTATGTGACTTGTGAGGATAAATTCTAAAAAGCCAAATGACTTCTGATCAACTCACTGAGAATATTAACTCTTGGAACCCTAAGCCACCATATTAAAAATTCTATTTCCTTGAGCTACCATGCTACATGGATCATCATTAGGTTGCCCACTTGAAAACCACAATGTAGCCTTCCAATTATACGTATGCAATCAACTGGCATGTGAGTGAAGCCACCTTGGACATTCCAGATGGACAGTCCACTGGATGAATACCATAATTTGACCTTCATTAGCACCACATAGAACAATGGTTCACTCAGCTTAGCCCTGCAAATTCCTGACAAATAAAACCATGAGGTATAATGAAATGATTATTGTTTTGGAGTTGCCTATTATACTGCTGTGGAGAACTAGAGCACAAGATGATCCCTGAGTCATGTTGGATGTAATACAATGACAATGCACTTCTGCCTACGTTGTCCGTAAATAAGTCCTACGTTTTCATTACTCATTAACTAATCTGATGGAATTCCTCATTAGGGCTTTGGGATCATTTGAAAAAACAAAACAAACAAACAAACAAAATACACTGCAGCATCAGGGATAAATACCGTAGGAATCTAAGCAACATTTGTTTGTGATTAATATGCGGCTTTGAGGGCTATTTGAGTCCACTTACATATATGCTATTTTTAATTAATGATGCAATGACGCAGCACCAATCAACTCTCTAATTTACTGAATCATATAACACTAAAGTAAGCAGTTTAGGTAAATTATTCACTTATCCCATTATTACATATTCTTTCTCTCTAAAACCCAAATGAGAAGGGTCCAATAGAGAAAGGAATAGTCAATGAGGAATGCCAGCACTGTTGCAAATAAACATGGAAGAGAGAAGTGAAGAAATAACCTGATCTTACTCCTTCCCTCTCCTCTAATCTCCTGAAGAGTGTCATTTTGGTCAAAGCCGAACAAATGTATGGAGTAAGGGAAAACATGTGATTTTTCCACAGTGCTCAGGCTCCTGACTCAGAGAACAAGACCAGAAAGGACTGAACATACAGCTTAGCACAGTTAAATAAATACTAGTGAACAGTGCATGATGTCCCTGACTTGAAGGCATGAGCATCCATAATCTTGAAAAGCTAGAGGACATATCCTAGGCATAGAGACATTTAGGAAGTATCTGTACTTGATTACCTAAGATCAATTATATTATTTTTTAATGTTTATTTATTTTTTAGAGAAAGACAGAACACAATCAGGGGAGGGGCAAAGAGAGAAGGAGACACAGAATCTGAAGCCAGCTCCAGGTTCTGAGCTGTCAGCACAGAGCCTGATGCGGGGCTCTAACTCATGAATCATGACCTGAGTTGAAGTTGGACGCTTAATCAACTGAGTCACCCAGGCGCCTCATAAGATCAATTAATGCATGTACAACAGATCTATTTTTCTGGTAGCATTCAGTTTGGTTTTTGTTAGGATTAGGTGAACCATGATCTTTTCTTTCTTCCAGAGCCATAAAACCAGAGTCTGAGAGGGTTTTTTCCATAGGTTAAATAGCAGGGTTATGTTAAGTCCTGTTGAAGATAACTGTTTTCTGCCTTGTGTTAGACCCTGAACTGATAAGGCCTATGGCAGATGGTACATGGTCACTTTGTTGCAATCTGACTTCTCATGTGTTAGATCATATATCCAGGATAGAGTGTGGTAACATACCTCTTGGAAAAAATACCGTGACCAAACTTGGATATTAGAGGAAGAAGCATAGGGGCTTCTGGGTGGCTCAGCCAGTTTTAAGAGTCCAACTTCAGCTCATGATCTCATAGTCCATGAGTTCGAGCCCCTCATCGGGCTCTCTGTTGTCAGCACAGAATCTACTTCAGATCCTCTGTCTCCTCTCTTTGTCCCTCCCCCATTCTATCTCTCTCAAAAAATAAAAATTAAAAAAGGATTGCTTATAAAAACAGTATAAATATAATTTTAGTTTGATGTTTTCAGACTGATATATTTGGAAATACAATTGTTTTGATAATCCCTAATAAATGGCTTCTTTCAATTTGGCCATATTGCAGTCACTAGTTTCCCGTAAGAATCTGGATACAATTAAGAAACTATTCTCATTGAGTATCTGCCAGCTCGATGGCTTCTAGTGCTGCTGGAAATATATTCTTAGCACTTTGTAAAGCAAACTTGTGTGTCACAAGTTATCTATTTCTCCAAGCCTCCATGCTAGCCAAATGAGACTTTAGACACCAACTGCACTACTAGCAGGGTCAACTTATTCTAATCCTCCCTAACCCGTCTGAGTCATAGCCTATTTAAATTAAGCACTCTTAACACCCAAACTCTTAAAGCAGATAATTATATAATCGTGAAGCAGAATGCTACATTCCCTTTGTCTCCTAAGTTTGCAATAGAAAGAATACAACTTCCAACTGAGCTCTGGGTTTTCAGTTTGGAGATGATTATAGGGAAAATGTTCAGTTACTCTAACCATCCTGTGCATGGAAGAAACATTTTCTATTCTTATTGAAAAAGCCTAACATTTACTCTGTAAAGTTTTACTGAGGCATGAACAGAAGCAGAGCAGAAGCAGAAGACAAGGACACCTTGTTTCTTATTTCATTTAACATCCCCATTTGCAAGTACCTACTATTCATACTACCTTCTGTGCTTTGGGAATTGAGGAATAGGCTGACTAGACAGTACATGCCCCACAAAGTTCAAACTATAATCTAGTTATTCCCATTAAGGTTTATCTTTTGTGCATTTAGTAGAGAAATTGATTTCAAAATCTACTCTATGGTCTCAGGGTTATTTTTTTTTTCTTTTTTCCCCCTTTTTTTTTTTTTTTTTTGTTCAAGGGATATGGAGCAGTTTCACGTAGAGGTTAACAATATGTGCAAACTTCATGCCTTTTCCAGATTTTCCTCTGATGATTGCCATGACACTAATACACTATATATTGTCTATTTATCTTTTATAATATGTTCACATAGAAGGAAATATGAATGTAGTATTAAGTCCATAAAACCTATATAGTACAGTATGGCATAATCTTTCATTTACTTGTTGATTACTATGAAAAGACAGTTATCTGAAAATTTATGTCCCAGGAGGGAAAAAACACTATAGTGTACAAGTGAGTTGACAATTATAAAACAACCTCATATGCCAGGTCATTGGGAATAATCACGTTGGGAAGGTAACAAGAAATCAGAGCTGACCCGGTTTCTTGGGATACTATCTGACTTACTAACATCTACACTGATCACTTTGCTCAATACCGAGAATTCATACTTTGAGGCTTCATATTATTTCAATGATCAAAACAAAGAAATGAAAACCTGTAGATATTTAGCTCCCTATACTGTAGGAGTAAAGAACATTGGTAATGGGATAGTTGTCTGTCATTTTTTCATTAAAGATCTGATAAAATATCTTCTACTGAATATATACTCAACCAATACCCTTATCTTCAACATAGAAAAAAATGCTAGCATATATGATATCATATACCTCATAGCAAATAACATGTTTGAGATGCCTTTTTTGTGCATTCTTCCAAAAAATCAGCAACAGACTAAATGATGGAATATAACGATAAGTTGTTGATTAATATTTCACTAACAAGAATGTACTTATATTTAAATTAGTATAGTAACTTTGATAATATCTAGTGAACCATAATTCTAAATACTCTATCATTCTGGGGGGGCCTGACTTTGCCTCAGGTTCATGGGTTTGAGCCCAGCCAGTATCAGGCTCTCTGCTGTCAGTGTGGAGCCTGTTTCAGATCCTCTGTCTCACTCCCTCTGTGACCCTCCCCTGCATGCTCTCTCTCTCTCAAATATAAACATTAAAAATAATATAAATTTCTTATAAAAAATAAATATCATTCCATATATTTTCTATTTTTATAGTTCCATTTTTATATACATTATAAATGTTTTTGGTGGCAAATATTATGTTTTGGTGCCAAATATTTTTAATTTCATAGAAAATGTGTCATATTTTATTTCATTTTGAGACATTTATTCTCTTGCATTATAATTATTCTATTGTTATACCAGAAATTAAATTTATTGTTAACTGTTTTATAATATTCTACTGTATGAATTTACCATCATTCATTTTTATCTCTTCCATGGATAAACTTTCTACCTATTTAAGGTATCTACCATTGAGATCAATACAACTGTCAATGCACTGTGTATCACTACTCCTAGTCTAAAGGCATATGTGTTCTTATACTGTTAAAAATACATATTTTTTCATATGCTTATTGACATAAGTGATTCCTGTTCTGTGAAATACCTGCTTAACTCTTTTAGCCATTTTTTTGGCATTTATGTTTTCTAGTGCATATTTTCTATATTTTTAGAGTAATTGATGTCTACTGTGTGTAAACTTAGCTTTTTGTATTTGATTAGTTCATTTAACCGAGTATCATGATCATTTTCTTTCTGAAACATGTAGTTAATAAAAATAATTTGTAATTAGATATTTATTCTGTTGTGTATTTCCTTACTGGTTCCACTTTGACTGAGATATCTAAAAATAGGAACGGTAATGAGCTATGTTCTATTCCAAGTTCAGTGGTTCCAATTAGGTGACGGTTTTGTCAGGAATGGGAAGTCCCTCTATATTATACATATACATACAGAAGTACATACATTCACACAAAGATACATACATACATACATACATACATAGGTCATGGCTGCTGGTTATGGCATTTTAGAGAATTGTATTTGTTGGTTTTCCAGGAAATTTCATTTACTTCCAAGTTTTCTAAGAAGTCACAGTTTGAATGAATCTTATTTTAAGGGACTCTTTTTTATACCCTAAAACAAATTCACAGTTTTAATATGATACACATGGACAGTTATCTTTGCTAGAGCTTGGTATGGAAAAAGATAACCATATTAATGGTTACCTATGGAAAGATATTTAGATATGGATGCTCTATGTTTAGACATATCATTTTTCCAGGTTAATATCCTATTCTTACAAAGTATTAATGATACAAAAAAAGAAAGAAAGAGAAAAAAGAAAGAAAACAAGAAGGCGGGAGAAAAAACAAATAATCATTAATTTAAGAATACTAAATAGGAAAAACTAAGAAAAAATCATCTTAATACTATTACATATAGATATGATTTTTAACATTTCTTAACATATATTTTTTGCTTAGTTGAAACTAACAATAGTATAGCAATTGTTAAGCATCTCTACAATTACTCATGGAGCAGTATAAAAGGAAAATAACAAACAAGACCCTGTTTCTTACTCTATTCACAGAATATTTCCATATTCCATATGTGTGGATTTCCCAAACCAAGCAATGTTCCAATTCTCAGTGGACACCAACTGGGTGTCTTATAAACTGAACTCAATTCTAACACTATCTACCTGTTCCCACAGGATGAGGGCTCACCTAAACAAGTCTTCCCTCACCTCAGACACCAGCTGCAAGTCAAGAATTGCCATCTATACTTCTGAACAACCTGCTATGAACTAAGGTTTCCACGACTCCCTTTCTCAGGCTCAATAATTTGCTGGAAATGGCTCATAAAATTCAGAGGAATATGTACTTACGTTTACCAGTTTATTATAGAAAAATACAACTCAACAATAGCCAGATGGAAAAGGCCCTACGGCAACATAAAGCAGAAGGAGCACAGAGTCTCCATGTCTTCTCAAGGTTCACCATTCTTCCCAAACCTCCACATGCTCCTTAACCTGGAAGCACATCAAATCTCATTGTTGAAGAGTTTTTATGAGCTTAATCTTGAGCCCCACCCCTCTCTCCTTACAGGGGTCTGTGGGTTGGACTGAAAGTGTCAACTCTAATCACTGAGTTTTTCTGATGACCAGACCATGCTAAGGCTATCCAGAGGTAACACCTTAAGTCACCTCTCTTATCTTCTTCATAAGCTTTTCTTTGACTAGTAACTAAGTATACATTCTTTTCATATATCAGTTGGATGTTTCTACCATCTTCTGTGGATTTTATCCTTATAATTTTGACCCATTTGAAATTAGATTGCTTAACTTTTTCTATCATATATTTTAAAGTTTTTTTTTCTGTATTTCTGATTTTTAGTATTCTTTATTAAGTGTTTTCTATATTTACTTTTTTCCTTTATTCCTTGGGTAGCATTTTTGTATAATTATAAAATTACTATGTATAATGAGAGCAGAAAGAAGAATATACAAGTAGAGTTGTTATTAATATTTGGGTAATTAATTTTTTAAAAAATATTAACTTAATTTAGCATAGTTGTAATATACTTGGAATATCCTTATTACACTCACTTTTAAACTTTTTTTTGTATATGTCCATCTAGGATTTTTCAGACCAAAGTTTATATCTGTTGTCAGTGGCCTTTTCAGGCAGAGATCAAAGGAAGAATATTCGATACAGATTCCAAACACAGAGAAAAGATCTGAAGTAGGGAATCAAAGAGGAGTTTCCCCTGAGATTTCGTTTTCTCATTTCTTTTCACTGTGGTGAGGAATCAAAATGTTAAATTCTAAATTCTAAGAAAAAAATGAACCCAAAATCACTCTAGAATAAATTCAGTGCTCAGTCAGAATCTAATGTACTACCAAATTCAACAGTTTTCTATCACTCGGATTGTAATGACACTATTTTCCTCTTTTATATTATTTTTGTTTACGAAAGCCTCTGCCATATGTATGTGTGTTTAAGATGTTAAATGAAATATCATATTACAGTGCAATATTTTACATATTTTTTCATTTAATCCTTATAATGCTGTGATTTTTTTTTCACATTTACAACTGAAAACAACATATCATAAAAGGCTAAATGACCCTTGAAAGATCACACAGGAGTAGAACAAGAATATGGGATTGAAAGTTCATTTTTGTATTTTTGATTAAATTTGCTAGGGGTGCCTGGGCTCAGTCGGTTAAGCGTCCAACTTCGTTCAGGTCATGATCTCACGGTTCCACGGTTTGAGCCCCGTGTCGGGCTCTGTGCTGAGAGCTCAGAGCCTGGAGCCTGCTTCAGACTCTGTGTCTCCCTCTCTCTCTGACTCTTCTGCTCACACTATCTTTCTGTCTCTCAGAAATAAATAAAATATTTTTTAAAATTTAAAAAGTTACTAATAAGTCTTAATATATACTTCTTCTAATACTGAGGTGACTTCTGTCTATATATCAGTTACAAAGATAATGTTTTCCTCCAGGGATATAATGTGGCTTATTTGCTCTCTATGCTTTTATAGTTATTCTGGTGTAAAGTTGTCCAGGGTTAGGGAACAGGAAGCACAAAATTTTAGTGTAAATATAAGATCTTAATCTTTCTATCATTTAGCAATGTAAAAGAAAGTATATTTATATGTCTTATATGATCAGCTTTTAATTCTATATTAAATAGTTTCTACTTATCATTTCAAAATATGTCAATTTTTTCTCTATCCATTACTCTATGATTTGACTTTTTGTTAATAGTAAACTTCTTGTTTTTTTAAAAAAATTTTTGTTTATTTATTATTGAGACAGAGAGAAACAGAGCATGAATGGGGGAGGGGCAGAGAGAGAAGGAGACACAGATGTTGAAACAGGCTCCAGGCTTGGAGCTGTCAGCACAAAGCCTGATGTGGGCTTGAACCCACAAAACGTGAGATCATGACTTGAGCCAAAGTCAGAGGCTTAACCGACTGAGCCACCCAGTCGCCCCTATAGTAAACTTCTTGTTGATTATGTAAGGGGTTATCATAATCCTGGTTGCATCCAGACAATAGTCTTTTTAAAACTTATTTTTTAGTATCATTTAATTTTTTTTAATGTTTATCTATTTTTGAAACAGAGAGAGACAGAGCACAAGCAAGGGAGGGACAGAGAGATAGGGAGACACAGAATCCAAAGCAGGCTGCAGCCTCTGAGCTGTCAGCACAGAGCCCATCGCAGGGCTCAAACCCATGGACCACAAGATCATGACCTGACCTGAAATCAGATGCTCAACTGACTGAGACACCCACGTACCCCAAAACTGATTTGTATCTAGTTTTTTAATGCTACCAATAGATTGACAGGTCATATGTCTTCTTTATTCTGTTCTTCTATAACACTGTCATAAAAGCCGAGAGATTGTTAGATTACTTAAGATCAGTTCTACAGGATACATACTTAATATTTAATTTTACCAAGTTCAATTAATGAACAAATGTATTTTGAATATCTATCAAATATTTTGATGGGAATTTTGAAAATAAAAATAAAGTGGAATACTTGGTGTCCATTTTAATGACCCTAAGGGTACTATTATATGAAGCACTTAGAGACACAAGTAAATTTAATTATTAGTCCTTCAACCTTTTTTCCGTTCCCATTGCTGGGAATGAGGGCTGCTTGCTACTGTCTCTCTCCTAAATGAAACCATCGACAGTGATGTCCATGTTAAATTTATTTTATCTTTTTTCAAAGTGTTATGTTTCTTTTAGATTTGAGTTTTATATATACTATTTGCTTTGATATAGAAGTGTTTCTGTATTAGTCTGCTCAAGCTATCAACAAAATACCACAAACTGGATGGCTTAAACAACTGAAATATATTTTCTCAAAAATTCTGGAGGCTGGAAGGATGAGATCAAGGTGCTGACAGCACTGGTTTGTATTGAAGGCCTCTCTCCTGGACTTGCAGAGGGCTGCACTCTCAACTTGTGTTCTTACATGGCCTTTTCTCTGTGCAAGCACACAGGAGACACCAGTCCTATGGTTTTAAGATCCTATCCTTATGAACTCATTTAACTTTAATTACTTCCAACAAAGGTCTTATCTCCAAATATAGTCATATTGGTGGGTAGGTCTTCAAATTATGAAATTAGGAGGAAAACATAATTCACTGTATATTTACCTACAGACTCTCAAAATAAGTGAGTAGGAAAAAATATTGTCTACAGCCTGACTGATTTATACATTTCTCTTATTCAATTAAACTATGTATATTATTATATTTCTATGTCTACAACTAACAGAAACAAATTATGATTATTTTTTTAATGTTTTATTTATTTCTAGGAGAGAGAGAGACAGCGTGAGCAGGGGATGGTCAGAGAGAGAGGGACTCACAGACTGAAACAGGCTCCAGGCTCTGAGCTGGCAGTCAGCACAGAACCCGACGCGGGGCTCGAACCCACGAACCGCGAGATCATGACCTAAGTGAAAGTCAGACGCTTAACCGACTAAGCCACCCAGGCGCCCCAGAAACAAATTATTTTTAATGATTGAGATGATTTTATTCAATAGATAGCATTTTAGGTAATAAAAATTATTATTCTCCATCTTTTTTATTAAAAAGGAGGAGTGAGTGAATTAAAATTTAGTGAAATAAAACATTTAAGAGATTAGATGATTCATGCTAGTGAATAGGTTATACTTCCAAAAATAACTAAAATAACAAATTAGTCATATATGTTTATGTGGACACAATTCTAATATGAAATTTATTTTATATTAATTGTGCAGTATATAATATTAATTTAATATATTTTGTTTCATTCATTATAGACTATAAGCATATAATTAGTACACATGATGTCTTAGTAACATAAATAAAAATGGATGACATATTATATAATAATAACATAATGTTGATTAATAATATAATGTTGATTAAGCATTAAAAAATCCAGATAAAATTGTGATAACTTTATTTTATGTTATTATTAAAATGTAATTATTATTATGGTATAGATTTCTTTTTAAAAATTGTGTAATGATTTCTAGCCCCTAAAGAGAAGGTCTTTATTTTTTTCTTTTTTGAAGTAAGTGTTCTCTGTTGACTGCAGCCCATGGTTTTCTCACCATGAAATTAAAAACAAATTCAAATTGTTACATATCTTCATGTTGAATTTGAAGTCTAAAATGGTGTATGAATTAGTGGTGTTTTGCCTTATTACCTATAGTTCTACTTTCAAAATGAACGTCAATATAGTAAACAATTAGATTATAATAAACTCTTACGTGACACTCAATTTTGTACTTATCAGTCTAAACCTGCTAATTTTTTTCAGGAAACATTTTTCTATTGCTTGAAAATAATATATATCTTGTCTTAGAATTGAAATAGGTGCCTAAATATTGGTTTATTTAAAATACAAAACACAAATAATCATATTTCCTCTAGTTCTCATGTACTGTATGCTGAAACCCATGTTTATGAGCGAAAAAAAGGAATAATTAACACACCTTGAATTAATCACAATGGATAAATCTCAATAGGAGATAAATACAACAAATAAATGACAAAGAATGTGGGAAAAAACTACTAAGATTTATACTTAATACTTAAGAAATCTTAAAGGGTGGGGATGATTTAGTTTGAACTGGTTTCATTGTTGGTAGACAGTTAAAGGTATTGTTACAGAGAGATAGAGATACAATCGATGAAGTAATAGTCGGGGTAGATATTTTATAATGACGCATAAAACTATTTAGATATATATCACATGATGGCAAAGCTAGACTGTACTCTGTAAATTCTTGAAATGAATACAATGAATAGGATAATATACTGCAATAAATTGCATTTAATCCCTATAAAGTACTACAAAAGGGACAAATAAGCTCACAGAAAATTCTCCTGAAAGAAGGGAGTAATCAGTCTGTAATCAGTCTCTTGCTCCTAATTATAACCTAATAGTAGATGCATATCGCATTGATAATTAAATTTCACAATTTTAATTTCTGTTTAAGAAGAAAAGAGTCATTGGGGGAGGAGTGAATAGAAGGTTTGTAACCTGGGTCATTATTCTTGTTTAATATTCACAATTTACTCAGGTAATTTTGAAATATCTAGAACTGACCTTTGGTTTTGCATTTCAGATGTATCCCTCTGACCCAAATTAGAGAAATAAGAAGGAAATTTGAAGTTTCAAAGAAATTCCTTAGATGAATAAACTCAGACCCTTAAAAAACTATTTGGAAAGTTCTCCTCTCAGTTTTTAAAATCATCCTATTATTCATTCTACAAATGTTTATTCAAAATTCTCTTAATATTTCTCTTAATATGTGTGCACATGTGTAATCTAGACACTAACCAGTGTGGAGGGAGATGAAGTCTCACTTCTAACTAGATGGTGTTTTAGTGGTGGGACACAAAATACACCAATTAAATGTGCACTAGTTGTACAATTTCAGAGTGATAAAAAACTAAAAATAGTAAAGATGAATAACTGTCTTTTGGAGCCAGGAATTCAAGTCAGATTGAGTGGCTAGAGAAGGTTTTAATGTGGAGGCGATGTCTGCGTTAAGATCTCAATAACAAGAAGGACTCATTTGTGGGATGAACTGGACACAGGGCATTCCAGACGGAACATCAAAAACAAGGTCTGAAGCCAGGGAAAAATTTGTAGTAACATTTAGAATTCTAGTATGGCTTAAACATATTAAAGGAAGGATGACTGGGAATTGACACAGAAAAAAATATGAAATATACTCTGTTCCAAAAGTAGTGAACTAAAGAATTTAAAGTTCAGAAGGGCTATTACACCTCCATTGGTTGTCATGAACCAGAAATACATGGTAAAGGATGCTGTCCCCCAGTCACGGCAGACCACAGCAGCTCCCATCCAAACTGTTCTAGCAATTTGTTCCAAGTGAGTATTTATAGTTCATATCATGATGAGAAATTTTGGTTTTGTAATTTTAATGTAAAAATAGAAATAGTACATATGTTCCAAAAGTCATAAAGCTTAAAATCTACAATTTTGACACTTTTATAATATTTAATAGGGACACAAAGTCCTTTATTCCTCTGAGAAGTTGTGTGGGGTTGAGGGAGGCACACAAATTTTGACTAATTCACTACCCTGGTAACATGGGTTGTTTGGGGGCCTACATTTTGACACAACAGCAGAAAGAAATTAAAGGAATAAATAGAATGGCTTCTTCAGAATTATTTTAAGTTTATTTATTTATTTTGAGAGAGAGAAAGAAGCAGAGAGAGAGGGAGAGAGAGAGATTCCCAAGCAGGCTCTGAACTATCATCATGGAGTCTGAAGTGCAGAGTCTGACATGGAGCTCAATCCCATGAATGGTAAGATCATGACCTGAGCCAAAATCTAGAGTCTTATGCTTAACCAACTGAGCCACCCAGGTGCCCCCTTCTCCAGAATTCTTTTAAAAAATCTGAAGCCACCAGTAAGTTCTGTTCTAAGGAAAGGAAATGAATTAAATTTTACTGATTTCCTCTTATACAAACTCAGATGTCCCAGATGAGTTATTAAAAAGTCTTTTTGATCTCTAATACTTCATAAATTATGACAATTATGTAATAATTTTATTATAAATGCTAACATCCTCAGCACCAACATGGAATTTAAATGCAGTCATTCTCAGAAGGTCACATTGAGCTGATAAGTAAGTTCAAGTGCTAATGGTCGCATTGTGAAATGAGTGATTCAAGACTCCACTTTCTGACTGATGATCCTTTCAGTTGCTAACTTTGCCAGTATTGCATATTGCTTCACTTAGTACTCTAATATTTTTACCCTAGTATTTTACCCTAGTACCTTAGTACTCTGATATTTTCTATAGTGCTATGGTGCCATAGAGCTTAGAAAGAAAGGGTAGAACACTTCCAACATTTTCTCGGAGCTAAGAGACACACAAGATGTTAAGACAGAATTGGGTGATTTAACATTCGTCTGGGAAGCCATTTCTTTACAAGTAGACTAGCAGCAGACACATAGTTTTCCTGGGAACACTATAGTAGACTTTCTAATGCACAGTCCCTGTCATTATGGAGGTTGGAAGATGGATAGTGATATAGCAAAATCACATTTCCTGGCTAGTAGACTTAAAGATTTTTCCTTCTCCATTCCGTAAATTCTAAAACCTAATAACTGATAATGAATTCTTGTGTGATTAAGCTAGCTAGAGTAGATTACATGTCAGCAATAGAATAAAACCATGCCTGACAAACTAGATTATGTGGTTTAAGTAAATAAAAGAAATTATTGACACATGAAAATATCAAGACAAGGTTAAGCTATCTTCAGAAACGTCTGGCACCAGAGTCTCAGCGTTTCAATTTCCTCCTCTACTTCCCTTTTAGGCTCCTTCCCTATGGTGTTGCAAATGAAGCTTAAAATATCTATATACCTTACAACCACAGTAGAAAGAGGGGGAAAAAAAGATTACTTTCACTCAAAAGCTATCAAATGTCATGGAAAGGACTCTCACTGGATTAAGAGCAGTCCCCGATCCATCATTCCCAATCCAAGCACTGTACAGCTAAATTGGAATAAACTAATTGACCAGTACTAGGGCAGTGGCAAGAATGAGCAGGGCTTCCATTCCCCTTGAACCACATATAAATGAGAGTAGAGAGGAGTGAATTTCCAAAGAAAGTAGTTTTTCCAAAAGAGGAGAATGCATGCAGGCACAAGAAAACACAAACACACATACTCTCTGTCTCTGTTTCGGTCTGTCTGTCTCTCATACACACTCACTCACACATATTCCATTAAGGATTTTAATTTCAGAAGTGAAGAAATTCAAGCATTGTTGAAGAAAGCTAAAAAACTTAAATGTCAGGGTTGTTACAAGACCTAAAACACCCAGAGTAAAAGTAAATTCATCTTACAAACTTTCAGTTAAAGATGAATATGTTCCCAGACTCTAAGGTACAGCATTATGACTGTAATTAATGATACTGTGTTGTATACTTGAAAGATGCTATGAGAGTGGAACTTTAATGTTCTTACCATAAAATGATAATTATGTGAGGGGAAAGATGTTTACACTAACCTTATTGTGGTAAATAATACACAATATATATGTGGATTAAATCATCACAGTAAACATTTTGAATTTCCACAATGTTATATGTCACTCTATCTCAATAAAGCAGGAAAAAGTAATACCAAGAGCTTTTATTGAAATGGAATGGTAAATCTCAGGTTCATGGTTTCAGCTGGAATAATTTCAAATGCTGCGATTCTAATAAATCTTAATATCTAAAAATGCCCCCTATGGTGTGCCTATTATAATTGTGGTTTATGGAATCAAGTACCTCTAGGTTTAAACCCTAAATCCATCACTTATTAATATATGTCCTTCAGTAGTGTAATGTCAGTAAGATTTGGTTTCCTTAGTTTTAAAATATCAATAACAGTACTGCTAACTTCAAACTATTGTAAAAAAAAAAAAAGTAGGTAAAATACTTAGGACAAATAAATGGCCAAATATGTATATGTTATCTTTGTCAATTTATTAATATATAATTATATATTACTTATTATAATATATAATTGGGGAAGGAATATACCAATTTTAGAAACAAAGGTGTAATCCCAGAAAATCAGAAATACTGTTTGTTTCATATGATGTGCCTTATATATTACTACATTTAAAAAATGATTATTAATTAATTGGAACAATAGACTCTGATTAATATGTTGACATTTGCAGTATCATTTAGTTAATCTCAGCAAGTACAGATGATGGGAACAAAAAGTCTCTACATTTCTTTGGCATTTCTGTGGCCATAAGAGAATTTGTACAAATCAGATAAAATGAATGAATATTAGTAGTGTGTTATTAGTATAAAGAAAGCAATTGTGTGGCATGAGGATCTTAGAATACATTATACTGTGTCCCGCCAATATCATTTTGCAGGAAAATTAGAGCTAAATTAACCATGTGTGACAAATTTAATGGCAGAATGATGTAATACAACACATAGCCCAGAACTCCCTAAAATAAGAAAAGTTAACACAATTGCTATTGTCTTGGTAAATTAATCGTCATACTTTTGTTCTGATTTTGTGTTGAACTATATGGCTTAAATTCTTCATAGTCATTCTTGGGTAATGGATATGATAGTAGTCGTTGTGATGTTAAAACAAATAGGACAAAATAATAAAAAAAATCACTGGGTATAATATGATAAACTAATGAAAGAAGATATCAATATATATGTGGCTATAATAAAAAGTTAATTAAAATTCTATAAATTGTGCCATTTACAACAATGTGGACGGAGCTAGAGGGTATTATGCTAAGAAAAATACCATATGATTTCACTCATGTGGGAGTGGGTGGATAGGTGGCAGTTAAATGGATGACAGGCATTAAGGAAGGCACTTTTTGGGATGAGCCCTGGGGTCATTTGTAAGAGATGAATCCCTGGGTTCTATTCCGAAAGTCAAGACTACGCTGTATATTAACAAACTAGAATATAAAGTAAAAACTTGAATATAAGAAACAAAGCAGATGAACATATGGAGAAGGGGAGAGAAGCAAATCATAAAATAGACTTGTAACTCCAGAGAGCAAACAGGGTTGCTGGAGGGGAGATGAGCGGGGAGCTGGGTTAACTGGGTGATATGTATTAAGGAAGGTATTTGTGATGAGCACTGAGTGTTGTACAAAAGTGATGAATCACTAAATTCTATATCTGAAACTAATATTACACTGTATGTTAACTAACTGGAATTATATAAAAACTTGAAAAAAGAAAAAAAAATCTATAGTTAAATGAGATACCATTGCACATTTTAAAGGAATTAACTCACAAGGTAGTTGAATAAGAACAGAAATCTAAAGAGGCCCCCAAAGTGTCTTTCCCTTTCACTGTTTTCATACTTTGCCTACTGGAGTTACTTTCTGTTATCACTCCTCCTCGATCTGAGCTTCTAATCTATTAAAAAAAACAAAAACACAAACAACAGAAAATGGAGAGCAAAGGGGAATCAGGAATGGAGGGAACACAGGGATACAAGCCCAAAAGTGAGGAGAAAATATTTTGAAGGGATGTTGTTTCTGATAAAACATTTTGATACAAAGCAAAACAGTGAAGGGGCACCTGGGTGGCTTAGTCGGTTAAGCGTCCGACTTTCGCTTAGGTCATGATCTCGCGGTTCGTGGGTTCGAGCCCCGCGTCGGGCTCTGTGCTGACTGCCAGCTCAGAGCCTGGAGCCTGTTTCAGTCTGTGACTCCCTCTCTCTCTGACCCTCCCCTGCTCACGCTGTCTCTCTCTCTCTCTCTCCTAGAAATAAATAAAAAATATTAAAAAAAAAGTTCAAAGCAAAACAGTGAAAACAAGGAAATAAACTCAGCACAGAATGAAGAAGCTGGGAGTGAAATTGAGCAGAGCCTTTATCCAGATTATGAAATTTTCTATATGTAACAGTATTTTCCTTGGTTCTATTCCCAAGCACTTAATATTTTTTCCTAATATTTTCCTAATATTCCTATTATGCCTCAGCTTTTCTTTTAAAAAAAGATTTGTGTTTAATTATTATATTTAATGCTGTTTTATGCATGATGTTATGCTAAGAACAAAGATTAAATGATGAATAAGATTTTCTTATTCTTGTTAAATTGGCTTACAAAGAGGTGCCACGGCTGTCTGGTAACTGTAGTTTAAGCAATACCAAGGAGCAGACTGCATTAGACAGAATAATGCCCCACAAAGATATCCATCCCCTAATTTCTGGGACCTTTGAATATGTTACCTTACATGGTGAAGGGGAAATGAAGTTGCTGATGGATTTAATTTGCTGATCAGCTGACCTTTAAATAGGAATATTATCCTTGATTATTCTTGTGGGCCCAATGTAAACAAAAAAGCACTTAAAAATGAAAGAAAGAGGTAGAAGTCAGGGTCAGAATGATATAATATAAGAAAGTTTCCACTGTCCTTTACCAGCTTTGAGGTTAGAATGGGACAATGAGCCAAGGAGTGAGGGCAGCCTCTTGAAGTTAAAAAACCAAGGACATGCATTCTCCCTACATCATCTCAGAAGAAACACAGGCACACTGACAGCTTGATTTTAGCTCAGTTAGATGTGAATCAGTCTTCTGACCTATAGAACTGTGAGATAATACATTTGTGTTGTTTTAATCCTCTAAATTTGTAGTGATTTGCTTCCGAAGCAGTAGAAAAGGAATGCACCGCCCATGGAATACACTGGAAGCTATCTGAGAAAAAAGTGTCATTTTACCAGACAACTGAAGACTGACTAGAAATAAACAACTCTAAAGATTCAAGGGGAGTACTGAGCAAGCAAGCATTTTACAGGGATGAGATATGAGTTGTGCAGAGAACTGAATAGGAGAGAGAGTTCTACAGACTTTGAAAAAATGAAAAGAAGTTCAGTATGGGCATATCCAAAACATTCTATAGCGTGTATTTGGGAGATTGGATTGGGGCACGCAGCATTTCAGAATGAACAATCATGAGTTTGACTATTGATTTATACAGATAGTAACAGAGATTTGAAATCCATGATAATAAATTTGAAATTATTACAAAAGCCTACGGGAAGTCACTAAAGGTCTTTATAGGTGTATGGGAGAATGATCCAATTTGCATTTCAGAAATACTGCTGAGGCTGCTCGTGGAGGACAGACTGCAGTGGACTGGACTACTACTAATCTGTGGGAAAGATGTGATCATAGCCTTAACTAGCACTGTGACACATGGGATCCAGACAAGGTACTTGAAATCCCTGGTAGTTTCAATTTCTTTAATCATCTTGACTAACAATGAGTTGGTGGCTCTAGCTGAATTTGTATCCTTAGCCTCTAGAAAGATTCATTCTGGTTAAGAAATAGAATAACTCTCTGGATTATCAGGATTTTTTAAATGTGCAAAAACATAGGTATTTATTCCAATATATGATTTTAAAAGCATGTTTTTACTTGATATTTTATATAATAAGTAAAAGAACAATGTAAAAAGAAAGGTTTTGTTTCTTTTTCCATTCCAAATAGTAAATAACTGTGAATGCTAGTAAAGTTCAAATCCTCTCTAGACCCTATAATCCTTATGGACAAGTTGGACACACTGAATTTTATAGGACAGGTTAAATTAAATAAAATCGCCAATATTTGACCAATATAACTTACAAAACTAGCAAATCTGGACAGCTCCATCAAATATTTTTCTTCCTTTAACAAAATCATGTGTGCTACTTTTTAACATGACTGAGAACCGAAAACCAGGACACTATGTATTTACTTTTGACGACAGTGGAAAACAAAGCAGGTATGTTTTCCTGATTACTTAAAATGACTCATCTAGGCATATACAAAATCTACAAAATTATGTTTTACAGTCTACAAATAACTCACAATACCAACTCTCTACTTCTGCTGCATTTTCTAATGCCTTAGGCACATCTCTAAGGATAGAATATTGTCTAATAAATATGTACGATACTCATAATTATAGGAACGAAAATTAAAATTAATTTTTTGCTCAGCTATTTTCCTTTGTAATCTTAACAATGTGGGGCCCGGTGTTCATTATTTCTTACAATAAAACTACTCCAGAATGCCTTAGGTGATTGACCTATAATGATGATAATTTTCTCTTTGCCTGAGAAAATTACTTTTAATTTTAAAGTTCTTCTTAATCTTAAGGGAATGATTCACCTTGTCAATTCATTTGTTTTTGATTTCCCATTTTAATTAGTCTCAGTTTAATTACAATTGATTGAGTTAAAATATCAAATAAGTAACTACCTGCATAAATAAGAAAATCTCATTTTCCCAAAAAGTATTAACTTATACTTTAGAGAAAAAATATCCAGACTGATTTGAATGTGCTTCTGTACATGAACTTCCAAGTTTATTTTCCAGAGATTAAAAACATAATAATAACTCATTTGTAAAAATGATAATATCATTCATGGGGCCACCTAATGATCATTTACTCTTCTTTTGCTAAAACAGAGAAACAGAGAGAGGAATACACAAACAAGTGAACACGTAATTCGGATACAGGAACAAGGCTGAGAAACACAAAATTCTATTCTTTTATTCTCTGTCACTTATCCCTCCTTCCATTGCTTAATCTAATCAAAATACATTGATATAGTTAAGCGCCTTTTAAGGGAAATATAATTTCAATGAGAAATTATCAGAAAATTAGGTTCAATTTGTTTTTCTTTTCCCTATTGATTATATGAATAGCTGTCATTTCTCCTCATTCTGTGTTCATCCATTTTCCCTGTTGTACAAATGAGATTTAAGGAATGAGTGCCAAAAGAGTATTTTTAGGAGAAAGTCTTATTAAGTACTACCATGTGGGAGATTATATCCAGGGCAATTCTTTTAGGGTGGAAACTTCTCTATCTTTCCTTCCAGCCTCAATATCAATATATCAATTATGTTCATTCCTAATTGTGAATAGAATATTTTCAATTTTGTTATTACAGTTCTTACAATATTCCCAAATGATGAGTTTAAAAATTTTTAGCAGAATATAATACATGAGAAAATTATCATTTAATATCTGGTTAAAATAAGATTATATAAAATTTTAACTGCAATTACAGTTGATTTTAATACTAGTAGGCAATGAACATTTTTTACATTCTACATTTTTTATTTTTCATAAAAGATTAGTTTCAAATGATAACATTTCAAGAAAATTTTTTAAAAATTTAAAAATGATGTTTGAAATGAAATATGTCATTTGTAAATCAGACAACATCAAATAAGATTTTCACTGATAATATGTTTTTATATATGATGCATTTTATACTAGATAAATATGAAATATGATTGCTCATTATTAAATAAGCTTTTCCATTTTCATGTATCTAACTGTATGTCATATTTCATAATCTTTTCTTAGAAATATATATATATAAATAAAAAGCTCTTTTCTAATAGTTTTTGAAAATTCTTCATTTGAATGGTTTTCAAAGATTTTATTTATTTTTTTACCATCAAATATAAAAATTGGGAGGTATCTCATTTTTGGAGCCACTAATTCCAAAATTATAATTGAGACATATGTTTTTAGCATGAGGGATATAGTAGTGAAAACATCAGGTAAAATCCTACTTTTCTAGTCTTATTTTTTGGTAATTGGACACTAAAATTAAGTGGTGTTAAGTCTGCTAAATGTTCAGCAATAGGAGATGGTTTAAAAATTAATTATATGACAGAAAGCAAGATGGCCATTGCCACAGTTGGGAGGAGAGGAAAATGGTGAGTTTTTTTAAAGGATATAAAGCATTAATTTTGGTTGCACAACAGTGTGAATGCTACTGAAATATAAACTTACAAAATGGTTAAGGTGCTAAATTTTAAGATATCAGGATACAGGTATGAGCTAATGTTACGGTAGCAATCATTTTGCAATATATGAATATACCAAATCAACATGTTTAACTTAAACTTACACAATGTGATATGTCATTATATCTCAAATCATGAAATTTTAAAAAAACCTATAGTATCTCCATAAATGGACCAATATACAGTGATTACATGATAACATAAAATATAAGAAGACAAAGGTACAATTCAAAGTAGCATCACATGTACAACTGCTCTAAAGCTAACAAAATAAACAACAAAAAAATTAAAGCAAATGGAAAAATATGAGTAGAATCAAAATTTGAGCAGGTCAAATGAATTAAAAGAATTAAAAAGTGAAGTCTAGTCTAGACAAGCGACATCTTTGCCATCTTATAAGTATTGAGGGGAAGAAAGAGATTAAATAACAAAATAAACAATAATGACAAGAAAATAAAAACTTACTGATACCCCCCATGAAAGAATCAGAATAATATACATTAATTTCATGATTAATAAACAGCAATCCACCAGAAGCTTAAAAACAAACAAACAAACAAAAACAAAACACCAAGACCCCAAATACACCCATTTTAATTTCCTCCCTGGGAAGAAATTAGGAGAATGTCAAGAGAATATTTTCTACAATGTATTATCTAGATTAGCATTATCTTTCTGAATGGAAAAAGGAAAAATACGTTTTCAAAAGCCTATACGAACAAAACTAAAATTAGAAAAATTAGTAGTCAACATAATGAAACAGATTAGAACTCTTAAATAAAAATAAAAACTAATCATCTGAAAAAGTTAACACAAAATAAAATGAAATGAAAAAACAGTTATACTTGATTAGAAAAAGAAACAAAGGAAAATAACAGACACCCAGGACAATGAAATAAATTATGTGTAAAATAATTTTGTCAATATTTTCACAATGTGAATGATATAAATATCTTTGAAGAAAAATAAAGAATATAAAATATACCAAAAGGCAATTAGAAAGATAGGTATATTGATGGAAGACACAGGGGAAATATGCTGGAGAGTTTTATGTTCACTTTTACCACCTACCACACACATAAAATGAGAAAGTTCTGTATTATTTTTTCCAAAGTCAGAGACCATGGTATACAATTTTATAAAATAGCAAGAGCCAAGAAAGTTCTGACAAATCTCATACAATAGTATTAATGAAGAAATCATTTCAAAAATACTTCCAAAGTGAAACTATTATGTTTTTAAGTTTATTTATTTATATTTGAGAGAGACAGAGAGAGTATGCACATAAGTGGGGGAGGAGCAGATAGCGAATCCTTAGTAGGCTCCATACTTCCAGCACAGAGCCCAATGCAGGGCCCAAACCCATGAACCATGAGACCATGACCTGGGCCAAATCAGATATTTAACCAACTGAGCCACCCAGATGGTCCAAAAATGAGACTATTACTGATTCAACTATAATCCAAGACATTCAAGCTGTCTTAATTTTTAGTAGGTAAAGACATTTCATTAGAAATTGTGGTGATTTAATGTATCATAGCATTAGTTTATAAGAAAATGTATATAATTATCTTATTAGCTTATACAAATAGATATGAAAAAGATTTTGATAAAGTTTAACATAAAAAGAAACTCAAAAAATAATCACATATTTTCATAAATGAGGCATTGAATGGATAAATTGCTTCTTAGGTTGCAATTGCCATGAGAAAGGCAATGCCTTTCTATGTCGATGCTAGCCTATGCCCTGTAAGATCAGAGTCATTTTGACACTTCCCACTTCAACCTCTCACCACCAGTCCTTTTTGTTTTGTTTAGTTTTTAATATCATGGTCTTTTCCAGAGTCTCATGAGCCTGCTTGACCAACATGGGAACACAGGTTGGGAGTGTAGGAAAATAAATGTTTTCAGGGCCATATTCAACCGATGGAAGATGGGAGCCAGTAGATGAAGGTCCAACTGGTTGTCCTTGGGATGGGCAATTCTCACAAACATTCCTTATACTTCCAGGTTGTTCAGCTATACACTCAAATTAGTTTTCATTGTGCCTGTTGTCACTCTTTCTGTTTCCTTACTTCTATTTGGGATCACCTCCCAAATTCAAACAAACAGATTGTGCAGGGGTCAGACCTGCACTCAAGACTTTGTCTCATATTTTGCTTTGAAAGAACCCAAACTAAGACAATAGGTATAAGAATGATCTTTAAAATTAGATCCTCTTGATGGAATTCTGGGATTGAATGTCTTATTGGGCAGATGGCAATAGGTTCCTAGGATTATTGATGGTTATACATCCTATTATGGTACCTTTGAAACTACTATGACTTTAAATTTTAGTCTATTAGACTAAGGCATAAGTGGAAGAGAACAATCTGGGTTGTATAGAACCTCTCGAGGTCTAATAGTATTAGAGAAACCGTAATTATAAATATTGTATAATTGGCTGACTTTCGTCAACTGTCTTAAAGGCCTTGGAAGAAACAAATGGCAGATTCAGGTCAGCCAACTATGAACTCAAAGCACGTGGTAAAATCTAGAATGCTTTCATGACAGGGTTTACAGAGTCCCTCATCATTTAAAGCTAGATGGCAGATTACTAAAAAGCGGGCTTGCAGTTTAATGTTAAGGCTAGCACAGTGGCAAACGGA
>NW_027529431.1:272241-288267 GCF_008692635.1 Crocuta crocuta | reverse complement strand
GGGAAGTAAAAAAAAAGCCACAACATGAATCCTATGGTGATATCAGCACAAGTTAAAAAGGATTGGAATCCCAATACACGGAGTGGGGAAGTTTGAAAGTATGAACTTCAGTCTTCAGGTTCTAAGAAAACTCCAGGTCAACAAAAAGTCCTCCTTCTTCTTAGAGGAAAGCAGGAGCCTCACATTACCTGGAGGCATGAGACTCACCTGGGGCAGATGATAACTAAGATGATGCTTACTCTCCTCAAGTCCTGCCCATGTTTTTCTAAATGCTTCTGGGACAGTAACTAGAGTCAGATTACTCCCTGAAAAGTTGTCAGGCCTTGCTAAGATGTGTTGACAGGAATCCATGAAGTGTGTGTGGAAGAAAAAGGTTAGAGTTTTTTTAACAGAAGTGGTGGGTCTGACAGAGGTAGTCACTTTCTTGTGACTCTGAACTTTAGAATAAAGCAAGACCCAGGAGAGGATTCTAAAACGTAGCTGCTGAGACGGTCTTCACTAGAGGAGATGGAGATGCTGTCCCTATTTTGCTAAGGCCATATGAATGACTATTGATGATGATATTCAATGGCTCAGTGATTTTTATCATGACTAGGCCAGATTGGTAGTAGGAAATATTTCCATGAAATTAATATACCAAGAGATAATTGCACTGAAGAATTCTTGAAAACCTTAGTCCAAGTGGTGACACTTAGTCATCAGAGGTAGAGTGGATATATTAACTGTACTGAGCGGTAAGACCAGAGTGACAATCAGGATGCCTTTTCTGTAGGACCTTTTGTGATATAAAATAGACTATGATTTTTCTAGGGGTAAAATAGATAGCCAGCCAGGCTGCTTCTGGTGTCACAAGAAGAAATAATGAACTGGTAAGAAGAAAACTGGCATTATTTGCAATAATAAAAAAAATTACAGCTTCTCACTCACTCTGCCAGTCTGAGCTCATTCTCTGTACTGGAGCCCATCTGTTGAAATGGAGGCTAGATAAACTTGAGGACAGACTATACAATGACACTACAAATATAAGGAATAAATATTAAGCATATCTTTACCCAAAGAACATATGACCATAGGTGACTTTACACTAGGGAAAAAAAAAAAAAACTATTGAGAACTTTTAAGGACTGTTGGATTTGAAGTTTGGGTTTATATTGACAGAAGTATATCCAAATTTCCTTACCAGTTAGATTGAAAGCTTCTGAGGGACAGACTAATGGGCCCTTAATTGAAATTGGATTCCATAGTTCTCTCTCCAGACCCTGAGTGCATAATTGTAGTAATATCTAGAAGAGCTGGCACTTTGGTTTCCTAATCTGTGTAGTAATAGTGGTTATGGTAAGTCTTGCCAAATATAAAACCCTAAAACTGGCCTCTTTCCTAGAGAAGACAATAAATTAGAAATAATATTTAATTCCAAGGTTAAATTAAAGAGCTTATTCTCAAACAATTAATGACTATAAGTTGAAGGTTCTATTTCTTGTTCAGTTTATTTGTAAGGTCCTTTTAAAAACAGCAGACATACCCATGACAGATGATAGTGCACCACTGTAAACCTAACCAAAGGAAAGTCTTATTTACAGCTGTTATTGTAGGCATGAGATCCTTACTGAAACAGAGTAATTTTGGTACCTTGTATGTGGCTAGAATCCAGAGACTATGTTCTTTTCAATTTCTATCAGTGAATAAGATAAAAACCGATTTATATTTATGTGGGACAACCAAGAGCACATTTTCTCCCATATCCCAAGTCTATGTGAATTTTCCTGCTCACTGATAAGAGAATATACCACAAAGGACTTGATTATCTATATATTCTGAAAAACATTATGATGATCCATTAAACTGATAGAATTGTGTTAAATGGGCCTGATAAATAGAAAGTGGCCAGTGCCCTGCATGATTCAATAAGCTACAAGCCTAATATATGTTAGGAAAACTCTAGGGTTCAAAGATCTGTGATGTGCCAAGGAATCCCTTATAAGGTAAAGGATATACTTCATACCTCCCACATTCTACCACTAAGAAAGAGGAGCAGCACTTTGTCAACATCTTTGGTTGATGGCAGCAACATTTATAGCTTTGGGGAATGTTGCTCAGACTTTTATATTAGGTGACTTAGAAAGCTGAATTTTAAAATTAAAAAAATTAATTTTTGTATAATCAACATACAATATTATATTAGTTTCAGATGTAAAATACAGTAATTCAGCAATTCTATATACTACTCAGTGTTCGTAATGATAAATGGACTCTTAATCCCCTTTACCTATTTTACCCATCCCCTTACCCACCTCCATTCTGGTTTTCTATAATTAAGAGACTGGTTTTTTTTTGTTTGATTTTGTTTTTTGTTTTTCTTATTGTTCTGTTTTTTTCTTTGATTTCTTTCTTAAATTCCACTTATGAGTGAAATAATATGGCATTTATCTTTCTCTGACTGACTTATTTCACTTAGCATTATTCCCTCTGGGTCTAGCCATCTTGTAGCAAATGGCAAGACTTCATTCTTTTTTATGGCAAAGTACTATTTCATTATACACATATACTATTTCATCTTGATTCATTCATCCATTGATAGAAACTTGAGTTGCTTCCATATTTTGGCTACTGTAAATAATGCTACAGTAAACACAGGAGTGCATATATTTTTTTCAAATTAGTGTTTTCATATCCTTTGGATAAATACCCAGGAATGGCATTACTGGATTATATGGTAATTTATTTTTAATATTTTCAAAAACCTCCATACTGTTTTCCACAGTGACTATACCAGTTTGCATTTCATCCAACAGTGCACAAGGGTTACTTTTCCACTACATCCTCACCAACATGTTTCTTGTGTTGTTTTTGGTTTTAGCCCTTTTGGCTGGTATGACATGATATCCCATTGTGGTTTTCATTTGCAATTCCTTGATGATGAGTGATATTAAGCATATTTTCATGTGTTTGTTGGCCACTGTATACCTTCTTTGAAGAACTGTCCATATTTTCTTCTCATTTTTTTCATTGGATTGTTTGTTTTTTTCTGGTGTTAAGTTGTAAAACAAACAAACAAGCAAACAAATAAATGATACTAACCCTTTATCAAATATGTCATTTGCAAATATCTTCTCCCATTCAGTAGGTTTCTTTTAGTTTTGTTGCTGGTTGATTCAGAAGGATGAATTTTTAAAGGAGGTCCCATGAGGAGGATAGGGAGGACTTTGCAAAGAGATATAGCTACCATGTAAGTTACTCTGATTCTCAGGTACCCTAGGTACTTGTAACTGTATTAGCTACAGTCCTTCATGAAACTCCCAATTGAAGGGTTGTGACACAAACCATCAAGGTTCTGAGTCAAGGCCATGCCTTATGCAACAGAGTATTACTACTCAGAAATACTGATTCTGTTGTGATAAAAACCCTAGTAGAGACTGATTGCTAGGGATTTTGAAACATCGAGAGATTGTGTAACATTAGCTTCCCTCATGGGCCCACCAGTAATATATCTCATAATGAAAATAATGCATTTGGGGTTAGGCCATAGCATAGTCAGAGGGCATAAGTGGTCCAGACGTTCATGTCATATACACTGTTGCACTGGCATCTCTTCCCTTGCTGACACCCATGGGTGATTCTTTATGATAAACCAAATAAGAAGGGGAAGTTTCATACTTGCTTCATGGGTGGGGTGATTGGATATGCCAGGATTAGATGATAAATGAACTCTTGGCACATATAAGCATAAGAAAAGTTGGCCTTAGAGCTTTGGTAAAAGAAATTCTCCCAGTAGGCTAAGCTATGAACATCACACTGGGTTGTCCATTTGTATTGAGGGAAAAACTTCTTAAAAAACAGTGTGTTTAAATTCCTTGTTGAGGACAAATACCAGGGCTGATTGCACAGAGACCTGAAAGGCATAAACTTAAAGATCAAATGTTTAAAGAAGAGACACATGGATAAACCTCGGAGTGTAGGAATAAATAGTGTAGGTCTTTGGTTTTCTTTTACTTTAATGCTTGCCTGAGGTCATGCATAATGTTGGCCAACAATGGGTTTTCACCACTAGGTGAACAACAAGATGGGTCAAGGAATTATCAGCCAGCCTCTGACTTCAGTCACTTCTGCAATGGGCCCACAGGACAGATCAGCCATGAGAGCATCCATAGGGATATAAATGTAAGCCATAGCAAAGTTTTCCTCTCTCAGGACTAATTTATCTCAACTGCTGCTAAATGCCAAGTATGTCAACAGCAGAGATTGAACTAAGCCTTTGATACCGTTCCATTCCTTGTGTGAGAGGAATCAAGAATTCAGAGACAAGCCACTTATTGGATGCTTTTAATCCGGAAGAGGCACTGATTCACTTTTACTGAAACTGATTCTTAACCCAAAAATGCATGTTTTCTTTCTCTCTCTTTTTTTTTTCTTCTCACATTGCCTTTGCTAATACCATAATCTGAGGACTTACTGAAAGGCTAATGTATCTACATAATATCCCACATAACATCATTTGAAGCTGAAGGATGGATTTTATGGCAAGAGATGTGTTATAATAACCACATGACATAGGATCCTCTGTTCCAACAATATATCCTATTTCTTAGAATCAGTTCTTCCAGTTGGATGGTGCTGAAATGCTCTATTAAACAAAGGATCAGATAAGATGCCAGCTGAAGAAAGTCCTACTGCAGTGGTGAGGAACTGGTCTCTATAAGACAAGATATATCCTAAACAACTAATTGTTACACACTTTGAAAAACCCAGAGGTAGAAATAAGAATGGCCAATATTAGCATTAGGTTTCTCATGCCAGTAGACTTGAATCGAAAGAAGGAATTAATATAATGAAAAAGAAAATTGATCATTATTATTATGAAGAGTTGTGGTGATAATTTTCTCTAACGAAGATTGTATAGAGCTCAGGAAATAGTAACTATTGTGTTTCTGGTGCTAACATCAAATTAATAATTATAGAATCAATTTGCAAGAATAAGGCAACCATGTCTGGTTTCTTTCACCAGATAAAAAATCTAGGACAGCTGTTCTGCTGGCCAAATACATGTACTAGAAGGAAACATGGTAGAAAGAGATGAGCAGATTATCAATTTCTGCCTCAGGGGTAGTCACACCAGCAGATGGTATAGTTTATTTACTAGCATTTTAGTATTTTTCGAGCTTAATGCTAGTGGTGAATTTAAAAATCAGTTAAAGAGTGGAATTACATGTGTTTAAGAGCAGAGTTAAATAATGAGACCCTACACACTCTTGATATTCAAGATCTCACTTTTAGCTTCAGCAAAATGGTTATAGAGGGTTATTGAGAAGTTCAAAATCATATTTAATTATTTAGATTAAAACAGAAGTTTCCCCATTTTTGTTCATAAAATTTTCCCAGAGTTAAGAATAGACTTCAGGATAACAATGTCCATAAGTATAGCAAAATTAAATGGAAAGAAGGAAGCCTGAAAATCAAGGTGATTGATTTCAATAACAGCCATAATTAGAGTTATTTTTAGGATAAAACCAGAGAAACACTCAGAAAGGAAATTAACTAGAGCTTTTAGAGTGCATGTGGTCATGCCAGAGAAACACCCTTTAGTTTTACCCCATATCATATCTTCCCTAAAATGTGTGACCATTGTTTGTTCAAAACAGGGTTCCAGAATAAAACACATTCTATTTGGTTGATATAGTTCATAAATCTCATCAATTTATAGCAGTTCTCCATTTCTCCCATTACATTTCTCCTCATTCCATCTATTTGTTAAAGAAATTGTACATAAAGAGCTTGAGAAGATGACAGAGAAGGAGGACTCTGACATTACTCCATCTCATGTTTGTAATTAAGTATTATCCACATCCAAGTCAATAAATGAGACAGTGATTCAAAGACTGGCAGAATAAACTCCAAAACTAAATATAGAGAAGAATCTGGTTCTGAAAGGTTAGTAAGATCAGAAAGGCAGAGAGAGGCTGTCCACAGAAGGGAGGGAGCTGTGTGCAAAGAGAGGGCAGAGTAATGGGCCCTTTAATCAGGGAGCTCACCTGGGGAAGAACTGAGCCCCTCTGGTTTTCAAAGCCAAACCCAGAAGGGCTGAATTCTGTGAGGCTGTATAACCAGCAGGACTTGTAGCCTGGAGCTTTAAAAGTCAACTGATTCAGCACTGGACAAGTCAGCAGGCTGGGTTGCCACCCTTAAGAAGACAGCAGCCTGTGCAGACAGACAACAACAACAACAAAAATGTCAGTTTACACAATGCCCAGGGCAAAGAGGAGACAAATATGCTCATATTGATATCAGATTGTCTCCGGTGACTTTTCCAAAAATGAAGGAGCTGGTGGGTGTCATTTTCCCTCCCTGCCCCTCAGCATAAACACAGGACAATGTGAGGGAGTCAGGGCTGCACAGACACTTGCTATTTAACCTGCTCTAAGTGTGCTATGCACTCAAGTTTTCTTGAGCACTTGTCCATTCCAAGCCTGCTAACCTTAGCCCTGGAGTGAGGGTAAATTTTTGTAAAACCCATGTATATGCGTCATCCCACTACCGGGAACACAGTTACTGCCATGCATTAACTGTGCACCAATATTGTGCAAACATTGCTCAGCTCCCAGCCATTGCTACATGCAGCACCTAGCCTTGCATACCAGGCTGCCCTTTGGGGGCTTCAGCAGAGGATTAGTGGCCCTGTATAAATTTTGCTAACATCTTTGCCCAACTCTCAAGTTGCTCAGCAGACACTCCACCTCCCAGACCTGGCCTGCCAGGGACCCATAACAACACAGAGAGCAAGCACAACCCAAACAGGCAGAGAGTCAGTGGAGATGACTGCACTGAAAGGAAAAGTGATTCAGACACAACAGGAGGGTATAAACAAAACACATAGGGTACTTTCCTAAAGTGCCAGGTTGTGGTGAACAGGTGACACTGCACTGCAAGGCACTCCAAGACCTCTTTTCCATAAAGTCACTTCTTTCAAGAGCAGAAGACATAGTTGACTTTCTTAACACACTGAAGCTGACACAGAGAAACAGACAAAATAAATATGACAAAACAAAGAAATTTATCCCAAATGAAAGAACAGGATGAGGCTACAGTCAGAGATATAAGTGAAACAGACATAAGTAATATGCTTGATAGAGAAGTTAAAGCAATGTTCATGGGATCCTCACTGGACTTGAGAAAAGAGTGGAAGACATGAGTGAGATACTTAACAAAGAGATAAGGAATAACAAAAAAGATAAAGGGTCCAATAAATAAAATGAGAAACAATGCTTGACAGAATGAAGAACAGGAAGGAAGAAGCAGAGAAATGAATTAGTGACCTAAAAGACACAGTAATGGAAAGTAATCAAGATGAACAAAAGAGAAAAAATAGACTTAAGGAAATCAGTGACTCCATCAGATGTAATAACATTTCTATTGTAGGAGTCCTAGAAGAAGAGAGAGGCAGGGGCAGAAAATTTATTTGAAGAAATAATAACCAAAAACGTCCCTAATCTGAGGAAGAAAACATGTATCTAGATTCAGGAAGTACAGAGAACTCCTATCAAAATCAATAAAAGCAGACCCACCAAGACATATTGTAATCAAATTAGAAAAATATAGTGATAAAAATTTGATAAAAGCAAAAGACAAAAGGAAGCAGTAACTTATTAGGGAAGACCCATGAGTCTAGCAGGAGATTTTTCAACAGAAACATTGCAGCCAGAAGAAAGTGACATGATATATTCGAAGTGGTGAATGGAAAAATCTGCAGCCATGAATACTCTATACATCAAGACTATCATTCAAAATAGAAGAAGAGATCAAGGTTCTCCCAAAGAAACAGAACATTAAAGAGTTTGTGACCACTATACCAGCCCTGCAAGAAATATTACCAGAGACTCTTTGAAGGAAAAGTGACAGCATAAAGGTAAGAAACACAAAAGAAGTAAAAAATGAATATTTCTGTAAAAATGCAGTCGAGGGGTGCCTGAGAGTGATTAAGTTGGTTAAGCATCCAGCTCTCGATTTTGACTCAGGTCATTCATGATCTCCTAAACTGTGAGATTGAGCCCTGCATGGGGCTCTGTGCTGACAGCTCGGAACCTTCTTGGGATTCTCTCACTATCTCTCTCTCTCTTCCTCCCCTGCTTGCTCTGTCTCTTTCTCTCAAAATGAACAAACATTAAAAAAAATCAACTGAGGAACTCACAAAATAAAAGAATATAAAATATAATAACATATACTAAAAATGTGAAAAGAGGAGTGCAGAATGGATTTAAACTTAAATGACCATCAACTTAATATAGACTGCTGTTTGCAGAAGATGCTATATACAAACCTAATGGTAACCATAGTTGAAAACCACTAATAAACATGCAACAAATAAGGAGAGAGAAAACCAAATATATCACTAAAGAAAATCAGCAAAATATGAGAGAAAGACAAAAGAAAGGACCAGAGAAAATATCCAGAAATAACCACAAAACAATTAATAAAAAGGCTATAAACACATATCTATCAATGATTAGTCTGAATGTAAAGGGACTCAATGATCCAATCAAAAGACACAGGGTATCACAATATAAAACAATGCAAAACAAAACAAAACTCTCCCAAAAAACCCCACAAAAAAACAAAAAAAAACCCACAAGACTCATCTATATGTTGACTAAAAGAATCATTTTAGACTTAAAGAAAACTGCAGATTGAAAGTGAATGGATGGAGAGACATCTATCATGGAAATGGATGTCAAAAGAATGCCAGGGTAGCAAAACTTATATCAGACAAACTAGACTTTACAAAGACTGTAACAAAAGAAAAAGAAGGTATAATATAATATCAAAGGGGAAAATCTAACAAGTTTATATAACAGTTGTAAATATTTATGTTTAATGCATATACACACACATATATCCAGTAATAACACACATATATCCAGTAATGACAAACATAAAGGAACTCATTGACAATAATAGAATAGTAGGGGAATTTAACAGCCCACTTACATCAATGGACAGAAATTCTAAACCGAAAATCAAAAATGAAACAGTGTCTTTGAATGACACATTGGACCAGATGGACTTAATAGATACATTCAGAACATTCCATCCTTAAACAGCAGAATATACATTCTTGTCAAGTGCACATGGAGTGTTCTACAGAATAAATCACATATTAGCCCACAAAACAATCCTCAACAATTTCAAGAAAAATCAAAGTCACACTATGCAACTTTTCTGACCATAGTTCTATGAAACTAGAAGTAAACCATTAGAAAAAAATCTGGAAAGACCACAGATACATTGTAGTTAAATAACATGCTAGTAAACAATGAATGGATCAACCAGGAAATGGGAGAAGAAAAAAAAAACCTACATGGAATCAAATGAAAATCAAAACACAATGATACAAAACCTTTGGAATACAGCAAAAGCAGTTCTAGGAGAAAAGTTTATACCAATACAGGCCTATCTCAAGAAGCAAGAAAAAGCTCAAATAAATGACTTAACCTTACATCTAAAGGAGCTAGAAAAAGAATAAACAGACCACAAAACCATCAGAAGTAAAGAGATAATAAAAATTAGAACAGAAATAAATGATGTAGAAACCAAAGAAAGAAATGAACAAAACCAGTAGAACATATCAATGAAATCAGGAAATTATTCTTTGGAAAAAACTTAAAAAACTGATAAAGCACTAGCTACACTTATTAAGTCAACAGTGCTGACAGCTCAGAGCCTGGGCCTGCTTTGGATTCTGTCTCTCCCTCTCTCTTTGTCCCTCCCTTGCTTGTGTTCTGTCTCTCTCTGTTTCCAAAAATAAATAAACATGAAACAATTTTAAAAAGAGGGAAAAAAAGGTAAAGGACCCACATAATAAAATCACAAATGAGAGAGGAGAAATAATAACCAACACCATAGAAATACAATTATAAGATAATATTATGAAAAACTATATGTAAACAAATTGGACAACCAGGAAGAAATGGATAAATTCTTAGAAAACTGTAACCTACCAAAATTGAAACAGGAAAACACAAAAAATTTGAACAGACCAATTGCCAGCAAACAGATCGAATAAGTAATCAAAAAACTCCCAACAAACCAAAGTCCAGGACCTAATGGCTTCACAGGTGAATTCTAAGAAACATTTAAAGAAGTCTTAATACCTATTATTCACAAACTATTCCAAAAAATAGAAAAGGAAGGGAATCCTTCAAATTCATTCAAGAAGGATNAGATAATATTATGAAAAACTATATGTAAACAAATTGGACAACCAGGAAGAAATGGATAAATTCTTAGAAAACTGTAACCTACCAAAATTGAAACAGGAAAACACAAAAAATTTGAACAGACCAATTGCCAGCAAACAGATCGAATAAGTAATCAAAAAACTCCCAACAAACCAAAGTCCAGGACCTAATGGCTTCACAGGTGAATTCTAAGAAACATTTAAAGAAGTCTTAATACCTATTATTCACAAACTATTCCAAAAATAGAAAAGGAAGGGAATCCTTCAAATTCATTCAAGAAGCCAGCATTATCCTGATACCAAAACCAGTAAAAGAAACCACTGAAAAATAGAGCTACAGATTAATATCCCTAATGATCATAGATGCAAAAATTCTCAACAAAGTACTAGCAAATTGAATCCAAGAAGACATTTAAAAAAATCATTCACACACACACACACACACACACACACACACATACACACACACACATCATTTACCACAATGAAGTGAAGTGGGATTTATTCCTAGGTTGTTAGGGTAGTCCAATATTTGCAAATCAATCAATATGATACATCACATCAATAAAAGAAAGGAAAAGAACCATATGATCATTTCAACAGGTGCAGAAAAAGCATTTGACAAAGTACAACACCCATTCATGATAAAAACTCTCGACAAACTAGGTTTAGAGGGAACATACTTTAACATAATAAAGGCCATATATGAAAAACCCACAGGTAACATCATCCTTAATTTGGAAAAACTGAGAGCTTTTCCCTTAAGGTCAGGAACAAGACAAGGTTTTCTATTCTTACCATGCTTATTAAGCACAGTATTGGATTCCATTCTTACCATGTTTATTAAGCACAGCAATCAGACAACAAAAATAAATAAATTACATACATAATGGTAAGAAAAAAATAAAAGTTTCACTATTTGCAGATGATGTGATATTATATAGAGAGAATCTGAAAGACTCTGGCCCAAAATTGCCAAAACTAATAAACAAATTCAGCAAAGTCACAGAATACAAAATCAACATATAGAAATCCATGTGTTTCTATGCACTAATATTAAGCAGCAGAAAGTGAAATTAAGAAAACAATCCCATATACAATTACATCAAAATAATAAGATACCTAGGAATAAACCTAATCAAAGAAGATAAAGACCTATACTCTGAAAACTATAAAACATTGATGAAAAAAATTGATGATGACACAAAGAAATGGAAAGACATTCCATTCTCATGGACTGGAAGAACAATTGTTGTTAAAATGTCTATATAATCCAAAGCAATCTATACATTTAATGAAATCCCTGTCAAAATATCAATATCATTTTCGCAGAAGAACAACAAACAATTCATTTAAAAAATTTTAATGTTTTATTTTTGAAAGAAAGAGAGAGACAGCATGAGGGGGTGGGCGGTTAGAGAGAGAGGGAGACTCAGAATCTGAAGACAAGCTCCAGGCTCTGAGCTGTCAGCACAGAGCCAGATGCGGGGCTCAAACCCACAAACTGTGAGATGATGACCTGAGCCGAAGTCGGATGCTCAACTGACTGAGCCACCCAGATGCCCCCAAACAATTCTAAAATTTGTATCGAACCACAAAAGACATCAAATAGCCAAAGCAACACTGAAAAAGAAAAACAAACCTAGAAGCATCACAATCCCAGACTTAAAGTTGTATTAGAAAGCTGTGATGATCACTGGGTGTTATATAAAAGTGATGAATCAGTAAATTCAACTCCTGAAACCAATATTACTCTATGTTAACTTACTAGAATTAAAATTAAAAATTTAAGCAAAAAATATAGAAAAAAAGAAACCTGTAGTGAACAAAATAGTATGGTACTGACATAGAAATAGACACATATATGGGGCTCCTGGGTGGCTCAGTTAGTTAAGGATCCCACTCTTGATTTCTGCTTAGGTCATAATCTCACAGTTGTGTGATCAAGCCCTGCATTGGGCTCCACACTGAGTATGGAGCCTGCTTGGGATTCTATCTCTCCTTTCCTTTCTGCCCTTCCCCCACCCTTAAAATAAATAAATAAATAAATAAATAAATAAATAAAATAAATTTTTTTTAAAAGAAATAGACACATAGATCAATAGAACAGAGGAGAAAGCCATGAAATGAAACCCACAACTATATGGTCAATATTTGACAAAGCAGGAAAGTATATCTAATGGGAAAAACATATTATCATCAACAAACTGTATTGGAAAAACTGGAAAGCAACATGCAAAAGAAAGAAACTGAATGACTTTCTTATACCAAACACACAAATTCAAATGGATTAAAGGCCTAAATGTGAGACCTGAGATTATAAAAATTCTAGAAGAGAAACAGACAGTAACCTTCTTGACATCGACTGTAGCAACTTTTTCTAGATAGAAGTCCTGAGGCAAGGGAAACAAAAGCAAAGATAAAATATGGGACATCAAAATAAAAAGCTTCTGCATAGCAAAGGAAACAATCAATAAAACCAAAAGGCAACCTATGGAATGGAAGAAGATAGCATTTCAAATGACGTATCTGATAAGGGGTTAGTATACAAAAATATATATGGAACATATAAAACTCCATATTTGGGGAGCCTGGGTAGCTCAGTAGGTTGAACGTCCAACTCTTCATTTCCATTCAGGTCATGATCTCATGGTTTGTGAGTCTGAGCTCCGCATTGGGCTTTGCATAGACAGTGCTGAGCCCACTTGGAATTCTCTCTCTCCTGTCTCACTGCCTTGCTCCTGCTCATGCTCTTTCTCTCTCTCCCTCTCAAAAATAAAGATTTTAAAAAAACCCTCAACACCCCCAAAACATATAATCCATTTAGAAAATGGGCAGAAGATATGGCCAGACATTTATTCAAAGAAGACATACAAACGGCTAACACACCCATGAAAAGAAGTTCATCATCACTTACCATCAGGGAAATGCAAATCAAAACTACAATAAGATATCAACTCAATAAGCATGACTGGTAAGAATGACTAAAATAAAAAATATAAGAAACAACATGTATTAGCAAAGATGTGGAGAAAAAGGAACTCCCCTGCACTATTGATGATAATGCACACCGGTGCAGCTAATGTAAAAAACAGAATGGAGGTTCTTCAAAAAGTTAAAAGCAAGACCACTCTACTATCCAGCAATTGCACTATTGTGTATTTACCCAAAGAATACAAAACACTAATTCTAACTCAAAGTGATTCAGGCAACTTTATGTTTATAGCAGCATAATTTAAAATACCCAAGATTGTAAGCGGCTCAAGTGTCCATCAACTTATGAATGGATAAAGATATGGCCACAAAAAAGAATGAAATCTTGCCATTTGCAATGACATGAATGGTGCTAGAGAGTATAATGCTGAGTGAAATAAGTCAGTTAGACAAAGGCAAATACCATATGATTCTACCCATAGGGGAATTTTACAAAGAAAACAAATGAATAAAGGGGAACATGAGAAAAACTAATGAAGAAACAGACTCTTATCTATAGAGAAAATCTCAACCTGATGGTTACCAGAGAGGAGGTGGAGAGGAAATAATGGGTTAAATTGGTGATGGGGATTAAGGAGCACACTTGTTGGGTGCCTGGGTGGTTCAGTCTGACCCTTGATTTTGGCTCAGGTCATATCACGGTTGGTTGTGGACTTGAGACCCACAATTAAGCTTCATGCTGGGTGTGGAGACTGCTTGAGATTTCCTGTCTCTGTCTCTCTCCCTTCTCCAGTCACTGGTGCTCTCTCCTAAAAAGAAAAAAAGAAAAAGAAAAAGGAAAAAAAAAAAGGTGCAGGGGAGTGCTCTTGTCACGATGAGCATTGGGTGATGTATGGAATTTTTGAATCACTGTACTGTACACCTGAAACTACTATATCTATATGCTAACTAACTGAAATTAAAATATAAAATTTTAAAAAAAGATTGCATGTGTCTGTAAATGCAAGTCATTTTCCAGAAGCTGGAATTTTCTTTTTATATCATATGATTTAGCATTTATTGTAGTCCATATATCTCTTAACTGACAGTTATGTAGAGATTTGATTAGATTGAAGTTTTTGCTTTTATTCTTGTTGTAATAAGAGAGCTTACAAATGTTTCTGTGTTCTATTGCAACATATCAAGAAGCACTTTTATTTATCTCTCCTTTAGTGATATTACCATTGATCAGTGGTTTCATGCAGTGTCACTCGGTCAATATTTCAATGACTGGGTTTAAAAAATATAGATAAATATTCATTAATTCCTTAATGTTAAAATATGTTAATTTCTAACTCTGGCATTCCTTCTGCATTTATTATTTGTGATTTGTCTGTTAAAAAAATCCTCATCATTTTGATCATCTGAAACATAGCAAAGACCGACAAAACCTTGATCATTTCTCAATTTTCAGAATAATGAGTTGTTGCTCTAATGAACTCCCAAGATAATATTTTTGAAGCGTTATTATGAACTCAGAATAATTATACATTTAAATTTATTAAATTTATGATAGTTATTTTTCTTCCTCATGGTCACATTGTCCCATCTTTGTCAACCTAGACCTGTTTTACATAGACACAAAATGTTTTATGACAAAACTTTCATATTTGTTGATAATTATTTGCTTTCAAGTATGACAAGAAGACACAAGGCATGAAGCTCCAGCAGTAATCCCAAACAAGGAACTCTAGGTCATTTTAATAAGAAATAGTATATATGAACAATTATCTGGATAATAGTAGTGTAAAAATAAGTAAACTTATTTTACTAAGTTATTCCTTGTTTTCAGACTTTACAACAAACAATTTGAGGAAATGACACATTTGTCTAAAATTAGAGAAAAATACACACTTAATACACTTAAATACATATTCCAAGTTAACATTTGAAGACTGTTATTCAATTTATTTTGTTTCATATATGTGTATTTTAACTTATGCTGACAACCTTGGCTCTAATGATATTAACAGACATACACCCCCCCCCCCCCCACACACACAATCATACTAAAGGAAATAGTATTTTGAGAAAATATTATTGACCTCTGTTTTCCACTACTTTCTCCTTGCTCCTAGGAATAATTATTCTTATTGAGATTTTAACTTTCTACTGTTCCCTCCAAAAATTTTAAGAAATATTCATATATTTCTGTATTTTCCTCTTTAATACTCAAAAAGATTGCACACTATATATATTTACCCACAGTGCATTCTTCATTTAACAATGTTCTTTGGTGATAACTACTTAGAAAATTATAGAGTTCTTTGTCCCATTTTCCGGTGGCTTAGCATTCTTCTGGGTGATTTTGCATAGTTTATTCAACCAGTTTCCTAAGCAACATAATTTTTCCAACCAGTTACCTTAAATAACATTTATTTCTGGTCTTTTACTATTCTGAATAATGCTAAAATGAATGACCTTATCCATAAGTCACTTCATATTTTTTGCCAATTTATTTTTGAATAGATTCCTCAAAATAGGATTGCTGGTTCAAAAGGTAAATGAATGCACAATTTTGATAAATACTGCCAAATTTTCCACAGAGTGATACCAGCTTGCATTCCCACAAAAAGAAAAAAAAAGGATTAAAATGTGTCTGTGATCCAGAACTTGCCAAGTTAATGTATAATCCAATTTTTAGAATTTTACAAATCTAAGAGATAATGAATGATATTTCAGTTCAGTTTTTTTCTCTTATTATTAGTGAGGTGGACATTATTGTCATATGTGTAAAAGCCATTGGCATTTCATTTGTGGCATTCAATATTCACAGTATTTTTTGTCCTCTTAGTTTTTCTTTCAATGAATCATTTCTCAAAGTTCTT
>NW_027529431.1:246161-272136 GCF_008692635.1 Crocuta crocuta | reverse complement strand
TGTTGTGTGTTCTTAGTTTTTCTTTCAAGTAATCATTTTTCAAAGTTCTTTAGAAATCATAATAAAAATTATGAAATCATAATAAATATTATAAAAATCATATATTTCTATTTAATAAGCTGTGACTTTTCAGTTTTTCATTATTGTTCTTATTTCCTTATGTAGTTTGATATGCAATGATTAACATAAGCAAATTTATATATCAATTTATATTGTTACTGAATTTAAAATACTTATATAAGATAAAATTTTTATTCATGCATTATCCATTTTTTCTAGAAATTATATGATTTGACTCTGTATACATGTGTATATCTCATCTATTTATTTGCTGATGTAGAGATGAGAAATGGATCCAGTTTTCTTTTTTCCTCATGTAGTTGTCTCAACAACAATAGTTTTTATAAGTCTTCTTTTTCTCACTGATTTTAAATTCCTCATTACTGTGTACTGAATTTCCAAATAAATTTGGTGTAATCCTGAGCTTTTTTTTCTTTATATTTTAAATTTTTTTTTTATTTTTGAAGGAGAAAGAGACAGACCTTAAGCAGGGGAAGAGCAGAGAGACAGGGAGACACAGAATCTAAAGCAGGCTTCAGGCTCTAGAGCCTGATACAGGGCTTGAACTCACAAACTGTGAGATCATGACCTGATCTGAAGTCAGAGACTTAACTGACTGAGCCACCCAGGTGCACCAGGTGTAATCCTGAGTTTTCCATCTTATTGCATTGTTATGTCTGTGAATTCACATGTTGATACTAACTGCTCTAATTGTAGACATGGTAAATTTAGAAACTTGGTAGGAGTAAATGCTCTTTTAAACATTTCTTCCAAATTCCACAGTGAGCTTCTCTAGTTATAAACAGTTACTGAAACTGAATCAACTCATAAATTAACTTAGAGAGACCTATCTATATTAATGATATTGAGACTTCCTATTTAGAAACATGATATATCTTTATAGTTGTTCATGTGTTTATAGAATTTTAAGTAGTAACCTTCTGATAGTCAATAAAACATACTGTAAAATACACACAGATAAGATGCTATATTTAAAGAAAATAAATAAAAGACAAAGTACAGAATGATTAGAAGGAAATTTGAAGGAAAAGCATTGACTAGAGAACGAATATGAAGAGGTAGAAATATCAAAGAAATGTTTAAATGTGGAGATCAATATAAGACTGTAAATCTATTAAGCTCTAGAAAGCAAAAAGAGTGTTAAGTCAATAATGTTTAGGAATAGGAATGAAACAAAACACCCAGATATATCACTGTGACATTTCATTCATCACTGACTTTTTTAATCTTAAAAAGCATTGAGTGTTAGTCGGTGGTATAAATATGATACTTTAATAAAATATTAAACTTGAAAAAAGCTAGCATCAATAAAATTGCACTTGGAGAAAAAAATAGTTGATATCTTCACATTATAGCAATGATTATTTTGAACCTATGGTTTCATCCATAATCATTCAAATATCAATTGTCTGCAAAATATGAGTAATATTGGTCTCGGAAAGAAATATCTACTTCTTATCTTTTGTATTTTTAACATTTATGTATTTATTTTGAGAGAGCACAGAGAACACACAGTGAGAGAGGGATAGAGAGAGAGGGAAAGAGCGAGAATCCCAAGTAGTTGCTGCACTAACAGTGCATATGTGGGGCTCGAACTCACAAACCATGAGATCATGACCTGAGTTGAAGTCAGACACTCAACCGACTGAGCCACCCAGGTGCCCCAACTTCTTATTTCTAAATAAGTAAATAAAGATAATTCCCAGGTAAAAAAAAAACCTAAAAAAGCGAAATATAAGTTCACAGAAATTATAGGTAACTAATATAGAAGAAACAGTGTGAATGCTAAAGTTGGATGGCCTTATGTGAGTGATAACTTAACAATTAAAAGAAAAAGAGGAAAAAACATGGGTGGGTAAGGAGATAGACATAGCATTAAAATATTTTGAAGAACTGATGAAGTATAAGAAAAGATAATCTATTATATCTCAATGTTTAGGACATTTTCTTAATGATATTCATTAGGTGATTTTGAGATAGATTCATTTATGTTGCATGATTGTGCAGAACATAATAAATCAATATCCGACTCTTGTTTATTTTCTATTTTCAGAATAAAAAAGGAAAAATATGTAAAAATATAAACAAGAAAAGCTGCTATTAAATACATTAAAAATGCAAATATAGGGGCACCTGGGTGGCTCAGTCAGCTGGGTGTCCAACTTCAGCTCAAGTCATGATTTCACAGCTCATGGGTTCGAGCCCCGCATCAGGCTCTGTGCTGACAGCTCAGGGCCTGGAGCCTGCTTCAGATCCTGTGTCTCCTTCTCTCTCTGCTCCTCCCCTACTCATATTGTGTCTCTCTCAAAAATAAACATTAAAAAATGTTTAAAAAGAAGAAAATGTAAATGTAATGGTAAGACTGACATACTTGAAATAAAAGATGGTAGAAAGATAATTGAGAATATAAGGCTTCACATTATCTTATCTTTTCAGGATACCAATCAAATAATTAAGTTTTAGAATTTGTGGATGATAAAGGTTTTATTTATGAACTTTGCGACCAAATGAAACTAAAAGTAATTAAATTACAGATATGAATAAAATTTGTGAAGAGAAGATGGAGAAGAGAGATGTTTTCTCAGTTAAATTCCTCATTTGTGAAGGAAGGAAGGAATTAAATTCTGTTTAAATTTTTAAAATAAGAATTAATAGTATTTTAGTATTCTCTAGAAAAAGTTATAATACTTAAAAAATAAATAGTGACGTAATGAGAGATCAGTGTACAATTAAGAAGAGAAAGGATAAGGGATAATGTGAGAGAATATTACAGAAACAAGTGTTAATGGAATAGATTAAAAGTAACAGAGGGGAAATTTGAGTACTATTTTTTTCTTAGTATTTTTGTTGGTAGATTAGTCATGAAGAGTGAGGGAAAAGAGGAAAAATAGATTCTTATTTTAGCACCTCAGTAAACAGGTGACATGGTGGGGAAGATGGGGAATTAGACAGGCTTGGGGAAGAAAGATAATATGAGCAATTATAACCATGATTATATAGAGATGGTGCAACACATTCACTTTCATGTATTCAAGGTGAGATTTAGATATATAGGTCTGAAACTGGGAAAAGCAAACTAAGGATGTAGGTAAAACTGACACATACATCTTAATATAGAGAACAGATCAGTTTTGATAAACTTCTCTATTTAAAAATTAGATAAAGACAGCTGCTTTGCAAAGAAATGAAGAAAGCAATGCCACAGTTGAACATGGGTAATGTGGTTTCATGGAAACCAAAGGAAGAAGGTATTATAAAGAAGAAAGGGTTGTTAGATCTGTTGAGTGTGTCTTAAAAACCTAGTATTCTAAGGATGAAAATCTGTCATCTCAATTTGGTCACATTTGAGTCAACAGTGCTTTTGAGACATTTATTTTAAAAAATGATGAGAGATATGATGTAAAATGTGAAAGACAGATTGAGTTGGCATAACAAATGAGAAGGAATATGGCTTACCTGTTAGTAGATATTTTTTAAAGGAACTTTTCCTTTACATCTAAATTTTAAGTTATAGAATCTATAGATCTATACAGTATGTAGTGAGGCTTTATTTAATTTTTGATATTGGCTGTTTTAGCTGTCTATGTTTTTCTTCATCAGTAAAATCAACAGTTTATCTTCTTGTAGATTTCTTCTGCCATGATAATTTGGTTTGAAAATCTTTTAAGCTTTAATTTAATTTCATTCTCATTTTTAGTCTAGAATTAACCTTTGTTTTTATAGATTATAATTATCGAGTAAAACTTGTTTTCAATATTCAATTTTTTTATTATTTTAATCACTTCAAGGATTAGTAACATTACAATCCTTAATTGAATCATATATAATACATAATTATAACCTTATTTGCCAACTCCAATATCTACCTCAACTGTAGGTCTGCTTCATGTTTTTATCCTATTGTTTCTGAGAAATATGTATCTTGCTCTTAGTATGCCTAGTGGATTTTTTTAATGAATGTTGAAAATTAAATTTTTCACATTTTCCTTCTGCTATGCAGATAGAGTAAGGACTGATTACCTTGATTCAATTAGAGATAGAGTTTATTCAAATCTATATTATAGTTTTGGTAAGTCACTGTCCATATTTTGGCTCTGTTTCTAAGCATAGTTGTATGGCCTTTACCAAAAAGTTTTCAGAGTTGTTTTCTGCTGTCTTGTCACTTCTCAATAATCTTGAGCTCTAACGTATGTTTCTTCAGAACTGCTAGACTATTGACTGCCAACTACTTGCTCTAATTTTCAAGAACTCTCTATATACTTGCTTCTTCTTCTAACCCATACAACTTCATCAGAGACCTGGAGGGAAAAACAGCTATGTCAGGATTTTCTTAGTCACTACTTCTCATCAAGATCTTCTCCCTCCTAAAGTACAATTTTATCTATTTTTGTTAGACCAGGAAATACTCTGCAGGCTGACTTACTCCGTCTTCAACTCGTTTCTGGGACAAAACTTTAATTCTCAGCCTCTTGCGTCATGTCATAATTTGGCTAATACCAGGGTAGAAACAAAAAGTTTCAAAAATTTTAAATTAAAGTTCAAAAGCTCATGGGATTGTGCTCAGTGGGAAAAAATATGAAAATGTTCCATAGTGTTTGATTCCTTTTATATAACATTTTGAAATTTAAAAAAGTGGAAATTAATGGTTGCTAGAAGCTAGAGATGGGGGATGGGAGGATGTGGTCAAAGGGGAAGCAGGAGGGACCTTCTGTGAATGAGATAGTTTTGTATCTTGATTGTGGTCATGGTTTCATCAATGTACATGTGTTATAAAATTATGTAGGATTATATGCACACACTTGTGTTTATAAATGATTGCATTAAACTTTTGAAATTTAAATAATCTATGTGTGTTATACAAATGGCAATTTCCTGATTATAACTGATTTATAAATATGTAAGATGTTACTGTTTGGAAAAAAATTGGTGAAAGTATATAGGACATCCTGCATATTTTTACAACTTCCTATAAATCTATGGTTATTTCACAATTTAAAGGTTTTTTTTAATGCATTATCTTTAGTGTAAGACCATTTTATATTCCCACCAACAGTGGACATGGATTTCAGTTTGTCCACATCCCTGCCAACACCATTTATTTATTTATTTATTTATTTATTTATTTATATTTATTCAATGATAGCCATCCTAACATATGTGAAGTGATATCTCATTGTGATTATAACTTGCATTCCCCTGATGATTATTAATGTTGAGCACTATTTAATATACTCATTGATCATTTTTATGTCTTCTTTGGGGAAACATCTGTTCAAATCCTTTGCCCATTTTTAATTGGCCTATTATTATTATTATTATTTTGTTATTGACTTGTAAGACACTTGTATATTATGATAATTAACCTCTTACCAGATATAGGGTTTGTGAATATTCTTGTCCATTCTATGGGCAAAGTTACTTTTTCACTGCTGATTGGTACCTTTGCTGTGCAAAAACTGTTTCATTTCATTTATTCCCACTTGTTTATTTTCAGTAGTTGTTTGTTATTTTGGTTTAATATCCATGAAAACAGTATGGAGGTTCTTCAAAAATTAAAATGGAACTACCATATAATATAGGAATCCTATTGCTAACTATGTATCCCAAATAATTGAGAACAGGATCTCAAGTAGATATCTCTATGACCATGTTCTTTTCAACATTATTCACAACTTATCCAAGATATACAAACAACTGAAATGTTTTTCAACAATTGGATAGAGCAAATGTGATATAACTATACAATGGAATATTATTCAGCCTTTTAAAAGAAAGGAATTCTACTATTTCCAGAAACACGGATGGACCTGGAATACATTAAGTGAAATAAGCCAGTTACAGAAGGAAAAATACTGCATGATTCAACTTACATAAGGTACCTAAAATAGTTAAAGTTAGAGAAGCAATAAATAGAATAGTGGTTACTGGGGGATGGAGGGAAGTGAGAAGTGGTAAATTTTTGCTTAATGGCATACAATCATAATTATACAAAATGAGTATGTTTTATAAACCTCCTGCATACTATAGTGCCTAAATACCATGGTGTTGTTCACTTAAATTTTTGTTAAGAAAGTAGATCTCATATTGTTTTTTAAATTTTTATTTAAATTCCCATTCATATTCAGTATAATATTAGTTTAGGCATGCAATATAGTGATTCTACACTTCCATACAACACTCAGTGCTCATCACTGCAAATATACTCCTTAATCCCCATCACCAAGTTACCTCATCCCCTCATCAGCCTCCCCTCTGGTAACCATCAGTCTGTTCTCTACAGTTAAGAGTCTGTTTCTTGATTTATCTTCCTCTCCCTTTTTCTCCCCTTGTTTATTTATTTTGTTTCTTAAATTCCACATATGAGGTGAAATCATACAATATTCATCTCTTTTGGACTGACTTATTTTGCTTAGCATAATACACTCTAGCTCCCTCCATCTCACCTCAAATGGCAGGATTTCATTGTTTTATTTTTTATGGCTGAGTAACATTCCATGATATATATATATACACATATATATACACACCAGCTTTTCTTCATAAATTCATCAGTCAGTGGATATTTTGGCTGTTTCCGTACTTTGGCTATTGTAGCTAATGGTGCTATAAACATCTGGGTACATACATCAATTTGAATTAGCACTTCAGAATTCTTGGGTAAATACTTAGTAGTACAATTGACAGATTGTAGGGTAGTAGATCTACTTGTAACTTTTTGAGGAGCCTCCATAATGATTCCCAGAGTGGCTGCACCACGTTGTATTCCTCTTTTTCCACATTCTTGCCAACACCTGTTTCTTGTGTTGCTGATTTTAGTCATTCTGACAGGTGTGAAATAGTATCCCAGTGCAGTTTTGGTTTGCATTTCCCTATTAATGAATGATGTTGAGAATCTTTTTATGTGTCTGTTGAACATCTATGTCTTTTTTAGTAAAGTATCTATTCATGACTTCTGCCCACTTTTAAAATCAGATTATTTGTTTTGGGGTGTTGCATTTTAAAAATTCTTTACATATTTTAGATACTAACACTTTATCAGATATATTACTCACAAATACCTTCTCCCATTCTGTACATTACCTTTTAGTTTTGCTGATTGTTTCCTTCACTGTGCAGAAACTTTTTATTTTGATGAAGTCCCAATAGTTTATTTTTGCTTTTGTTTCCCTTGTCTAAGGAGATATATATCTAGTAAGAAGTTGCTACAGTTAATGTCAAAGTGGTTACTGTCTGAGTTCTCCTTTAGAATTTTAATGGCTTCCTGTCTCATGTTTAGGTGTTTTATCCATTTTGATTTATTTTTGTGTTTGGTGTAAGAAAATGGTCCAGTTTCACTGTTTTCCATGTTGCTGTCCAGTTTTCCTAACACCGTTTATTGAAGAGACTGTCTTTTTCCCATTGGATATTCCTTCCTGCTTTGTCAAAAATTAACTGTCCATATAGTTGTGGTTTAATTCCTAGGCTTTCTATTTTGCTCCATTGATATATGTATCTATTTTAGGGCCAGTATCTATACCTATGGATCACTACAGCTTTGAAATATTACTTCAAGTCCACAATTGTGATGCTTCCTGCTTTGTTTTTCTTTTTCAGGGCTGTTTGGCTTTTCAGGGTCTTTTGTTGTCCATACAAACTTTATGATTGTTCTAGCTCTGTGAAAAATGCTGCTGGTATTTTGAATAGGATTGCATTAAATGTGTAGATTGCTTTGGGTAGTATAGACATTTTAATAATAATTATTATTCCAATTCATCAGCCTGGAATGTCTTTCCATTTCTTTGTGTCATTTTCAATTTCTTTCATCAGTGTTTTATACTTTTTAGAGTACAGATCATTCACATGTTTTGGTTGGTTTATTCCTAGGCCTCCAATTGGCAAGGAAGAAATAAATCTTTCACTATTTGTAGATGACATGATGTTCTATATTGAAAACCTGAAAGACTCCACCAAAAAACTGCTAAAACTGATAAACAAATTCACTAAAGTCTCAGAATACAAAATCAAAGTACAGAAAACTGTTGCCTTTCTATATACCAATAAACAGCAGAAAGAGAAATTAAGGAATCAATCCCATTTACAATTTCATTCTGTTAAGTGTTTTTAACACACACACACATAATGAAGGGACATATGGAAACTTTTGGGAGCAATGGATATGTTTTTTGCTTGATAATAGTGATAGTATCATAAGAGTGTGTATATGTCCAAACTCGTCAAATTATATTCATTAAATATATGTATTTATGTTTATTAATTGTACCTCATTAATCTGTAAAGTCACACCTATAAATGGAAGTCATTTTATAGATTTATCTATCTGTGAAAATCCACAACATTGTCCTTTATTATTAACAAACTAATTTCTGTGCTTTTAATGTCCATATGTTTAAAATATGGTTACTTCATATATGGGTCTTCTGTGGACCTATTTATATTTTCTTCTTCTCCCTCTATCTGTCATCTATCATGTATAATCATCTTTATCATCATCTTCCAATCATATTTTGTAATTTAAAAAAATGTAGACATGATCTGAGAATCAGAATGACAGTGACTTTCCGTAGAGCATACAATCTATCTTGAGATATGAAAAAAATATCCCTTAAATATTACAAGGATTGTGTCTTCTAAAAGCTCAAATCTACCCCCAAAAAAATTTCACTTATTTAATTTCATACGTGAAGTGTGACTAGCAACAATATGTCAAAAAATGCTCCTTAGATGAATGATATTGAAGAAAAAAAATGAGAAACGCTACTCTTGAGAATAACTATGTTTGCTACTGTCAGTCAGTTCAGTTAGAGCAAGTTCTCAAATGTGGTTGGGCAACCTGTGGGGGTTCATATAACTGTCAGGAGGGCCACTGCGCCAAAATGATTTCTACAATAATACTAAGACATTGTTTGGCTTTTTACACTCATTCTCTCATGAGTGCACAGTGCCGCTTTTCTGAAATTATATGACATGTGATTTTACAACAAATCAAATGCAGAAGCAAGTATGATAGTCTAGCAGCCTCCTATTACACCAGACTTTAAAGATATTTCAACAAATATAAAACAATGAAGTGCTTCTCAATTTCATAATGTCTATTTCATAATGTGGGTTATCTAGGTTAATATATTTTTGCTATGTGTAAACAAACTAATAACTATATTTAAAAAAAGCTGTGTTGCAGTTTCTAATATGATAAACATCAATAGATATCAATCACATTACCAAAACTATTTGGGGGGTCCTCAATACCATCTAACAGTATAAAAAGTGCTCTGAGTCCTGAAAATATGAAAGCCACTCAGTTAGATGCAGTTGCAATTCCAGACCAATTTAAATCAGTCAAAAATTTATTCTCTTGAAACTGGGCTTAATTAAAATCTTGAGAAGGATGCTGTCTTTCAAGTTCACATTTATTCCTAGAGTGTAGCCTCAGAGCTCCTACTAAAATTTGGGGAAGCTTGGCAGGATTCTTCTCATCTACAATTTTGTGAAAATACAACATGGAGTCTTCAGTGTCTCAGTTACTGCTTTTGAATTTGGAATAAAAAGTACCCCTAAAATGTTGATCTTGATTTTGGGGCTTCATATGTTTAGTTTGTATGACAAATAATACGGTTTCAAGATGGGAGGAATCTGTTTTTATATTTCAATGTAACATATTTTACTTAGATTGGAAAAAAAATCATAGGAAACAATTTGGAAGTCATATATGGTATTATTCAGTGAAGAAAATTTTGTTGTGGAAAGTTCTGTTTTCTACTATAGTCTGTAATCTGAGCAAAACCACAATAAGAAAAGTGTAGCCATTGTTATAAAATTGTTATGTATATTGTATCATACAATTTTCTCAAAATTATTATTAATGGTTTTTTATAGATAAAAATACTGAAACATGAAAAATGTATCTCCTCTTTTTGTCCTTTCTCCTCTGCCCATGGAGATTTCCTTTCTGTTCATGGTCTATCATTAAGTTTTACTCTTCTTAAATAATAAATGGCTATTCCACTGGTCTAAGTCATTCCTTTAATAAAGAATTGTTTTTGAATCAGTAAAAAAGAACTTTGATATAAATGCACACATTTTCTCAATGCCTGCAAATTTCAGTTAAAAGATAAACATATGGATAAGTGATAGCTTGACAATTTTGATGCACTTACTAATTTACCCTCTGGTGTTACTTTACTCATATCAGGTCCAACTCAATGAGATTGGGACTCTAGGAATATGTCAAGAGAAAATTAATTGGAATGAAATAATATCATGGGGAGGTCCTTCTCACCTCATGCAAGGGTGCCACTAAGTGAGCTAATCCATGGAGGTTCAACAGTCCTTCCTGAATAACACACAGAGGAATGTTCCAGAATTATGAAAGGAGCACTTTCTCATTAAAGTAATAGAATAATAACATGGACATCCATAGTTTAAACATTTCAAATGTAAAGAAGAATTCAAGCTCCTCTTGACAGTAAATAGCAATCTGAGAAGTGCAAGCCTCTCCTATTCCTGACCTCTCTTTTTTGTTATTTCTCATGATTCAGCGTTTCCATTTGACTTTTACCCTTGATTTCAATACAATATGGTCTCGGTTTCTTCTGCATTTCTGAGAATTGCTCCTTAGCTTACTTCAATGTATTATATTCCTTTTCGTCTTCAAGTTCTACAGGCTTTCTTTTCAAAATGTTTTGCTGTTATGGTGACTGTTTCTTCTCTTTATCCTGCTTTACCATCTCCTCTTTTATATACTATTCCTGACTTATCCGTTCTGGTGAATATTTCTTAAGCTGAACTATGTTTACGTCAGTTACCTATGCTAAGATACATAAGATATGCAAAATTAATTAGTTTCCTAGGGCTGCTGTAACAAAGCACCAAAAACTGGCTGGCTTAGAATGACAGAAAGTACTGTCTCAAAGTTCTGGAGAAGAGAAGCCCCAAAGCAAGGTGTTAGTGAGCCCATGTTCTCTCCTCTGGCTTTAGGGGAGAATATGCCCTTGCCTTTTCTAGTTTCTGGCATTCTCTGGCTTGTGGACACATTGCTCCAGTTACTACATGGCATTATCTTTCTCTGTGTCTTCACATTGTCTTCTCTCTTTGCATGTCTATCTGTGTCCATTGCCTGATTTTTTAAGATTCCAGTCATATTGGATTAAGATGCATCCTAATAACCACATTTTAACTTGATTACCTCTGATAATGCCCTATTTCCAAATAAGGTCACATTCTGACTTAGGATTTCAACTTATCTCTTCGGAGGGATACAATTCAATTCAGAACACAAAGTTAAAGCACAAATATGACATGTTTTATTGAAGATTTGTGGGGCTGGGAAATTAGGTTCAGGCACTGGTGTGAGTTCAGTTGTTTTAAGCAGATTTGTCAAAACCACATACCCTCAAAATAAAAAGAAACCTACATTTGCATGTAGGGGAGTTATGCTCTCATTCCTTACGAGCATAAGAAAAAACTTAGACAATGAGTATGACTTCATTTCCTATGTTTTACATTTTGAAATGAATTTTGCCTATCATGCCAATCATTTCATGATTCAACTGCCTAATTTACATTTTATTTTATTATTATTTTTTAATGTTTATATTTAAGAGAGATAGAGGAAGACAGAGACAGAGAGAGACAGAGTGTGAGTGGGGGAGGGGCAGGAAGGGAGGGAGAAACAAAATCTGAAGCAGACTCCAGGCTCTAGGCTGTCAGCACAGAGCCCAATGTGGGCCTCGAAACTCATGAACCAGGAGATCATGACCTAGCCAAAGTCGGATGCTTAATGGACTGAGCCACCCAAGTACTTTATCAACTGCCTAATTTGTATTTTAGAAGCTGATCTCAAGTTTATCTAGTCTTCTAGAGATAATTTCATATTTCAAAATTATTGCAGATACAACTAATAATTCCACATAATTTACAGTAAATAACTTTTAGGTCTTTACAACATACTAAACATTCATTTTTAGCAATTCTTCTAATTTTTTTTACATCAACTAATAGGACAGATGCTTCAAAATGTGCCTTTGCTTCTGCAGATTACATGTTTTAATTTCACCACAGTGGGACTCATCACTGGCATTCTAATTCTATCTCAGAATTTACCACTTGATGTTTTCTTTGGTTTACTGAGATTTAAATGACTACTATGTAATTATATAACAGCTACTACTTTAAAATAATTTGGAAAATGGAGCTGTTACACTGAAAAGTTCTTCACTGTGAATACCTATGTACTTCAGTGAGGTACAAATAAGTATAGCCTTCCTGGGAAGCAGCTGACTTACTGTCACACTGTGGGATATATAGACCCAGATGTCTGCCAGACAGTTCTCTTGTAGCTTGAGTTAGTGCGGTTTCCTAAATTCTACTCTTAGCAGAAAGTTGGGAAGGCAGATGCCAGAATTCCCTTGTTGTTTAGATACTTTTAATCCAATATGAATATTCAGGATGCTGAGAAATATATATTAATACAGCTCCTGACAAATCTATCAGTAATTGATCTTTATTTCTTCAAACAGTAAGAAAATTACGCAAAGGGCTGTAGTGATTAAAAAATTTATATATGTTTCCTTACCTGAAAGTTTTACAATATGGTTTTCTGAGATGATTTAAGTACTTATTGTTAGTGGAAAAAAAGGAAAAGTAGATGACTTCTCAACTTAATTTCCAGAAAAAAATAATTTCCTGGTATGTGGGAGTGCTGCATTTTTAGTTACCTAACTTGTAAACACATTTTCAAAAATATATTTACTTTTGAAAGTAAAAGGAAAATAAGCCTCTACTCTATGGCCTAATTTTAAGTTAAGTCAAAATGGTTTTGATTATTTTTTTTCTAAGTGTACTCAGTATATAAAAATGGCACATGTAAAAAATATGTGAGCATACTGGGCAATTTCAGACACATGGAGAGCAAGTTAACAAACCATGCATTTAAAATATTCAGAATCCTTTGCAGTGTTCATTCATCTGAGGAGCCACAGCCCTTGAACTCTAATGATGAGCAGGTGACCAACTACCAGGAATACTAATCTTTAATCAGGCCCTATTTGAAGCATGAAATTCTCACTCCAGGAAGGTGATTAGTTAATTTAATGGGAATAGAATTGCCAAATGGGAAATATCTATAGAAATATAATTTAGAATGTTGCTATCTGTTATTACTCTGGCAATTTAAAGAGTAAAATGTCTCTTTATCTGGAACTTACATAATGACTTTTTCAACAAAATAATTCCAAACAGATCATATAGAAAATATTTCTTTCAGTACTCTTTATACAAGCAAAACAATCATTACTCAATTGTCTTTATGTTTTGTTGTACTTTTAGACCAATATTTAAGGGCTTTGATAAATATTCCCTTATAATTAATGAAATGAAACAAAGGTGAGTACAATACCATTCAGTATATGACCTAATAATGAATATACGGTGACTGCCAGAATAATCCAACTACCAGTAAAAACTTCACTTTTATTATGACAAATAAAATATTGTCTCTAGACAAAACATTTTACAGTATTTATTCAGAATTTGTTTTTTTTTAACTTTTTAAAATATTTATGTTTTGAGAGACAGAGAGAGAGTGAGTGAGGAAAAGGCAGAGAGAGAGAGAGTGAGAGAGGAAAACACAGAACCCAAAACAGTCTCCAGGCTCTGAGCTCTCAACACAGATCTCAATATGGGGCTCGAATTCATGAACTGTGAGATCATGAACTGAGCCAAAGTCAGATGCTTGACACACTGAGAAACCCAGACACTCCCAAAATTTGTTTTAATGTCAAACATAAATTAATAATTAGGTCTGCAAGTTAGCACCTTGTGAATTAAAACAGTTGCTTCCTGTCTTCATAGATTTTATGATCTGGGACATCTATACTATCTCATTTGGTCCTATTTAATAAGAGATTAATATATTTTGTACCCTACTATATTCCAGGAAAAATGTTTTAATTCCCTGAATGAAAGAAATGGTATCAATGCTTCATGTAAAAATTTACTATAAAGTATTCAAGCTGTAAGCAACTATACCTCAGACCTGCCATTTTCTCTCTTAGAATAAAATAGGATACATAATTAATGTTACAAATTTTGTCAAATATTTTGACATTTAAATCTGGATAATACTTAAACTGTGATGAAAACAATGTAAAAAGTGTGGTCAAGTTAAATATAGAGATGTTTAAATAATGCAGATTATTTATATTCTACCAAATCTTTAATTTCATGAAATTATTTTTCTTTGCTGTAGAAAATGATGCACCTGTGACAGTTTATTGCTCTTGTTTTGGATTCTTTGACTTTTGGTAATTAATAAAACTTTAAAGTATTATTTCTTTTTAATTACATTCTTCTTTCTTAACATGATTTATTGCATTTTGCAGGTATAAAAATGATATATGGCAGAATTATATTTAGAGGAGACTTGTAGTAAAATATTTCTTTTCTTTTTTTACATTTATTTATTCGTGAGAGAGTGAGACAGTACTTGAGTTGGGGAGAATCTGGAGCAGGCTCCAGGCTCTGAGCAAGCTGTCAGCACAGAGCCTGACTCAGGCCACAAACCAACCAACCACGAGATCACGACCTGACCTGAAGTCAGATGTTCAGTTGACTGAGCCACCCTGGTGCTCCAGAGTTGTAGTAAAATATTAAAGTGATATACTGGGTGTTTGCATGAATCTTTACAATTATTGTCATTAATTATACTTCATGAACACCAAGTACTGATATTTCAACTCATATTTTAAAGGCAACTGATTGTCTGTGGAAAATTTCAAATGAGTTTGATGCTGTAAGAAAAGTAAAAGAGTAAGTAGGCTCCAATACCAATTTTAAAATTAAAATCAGCACTTTGTATTGCTGAGAAACAAATAGGAAATCATTGGCAAAGGAAGGATAATAATAGTGAATTTAAAATTAGAAATGAGTCATGCTCCTGTAACTAAGTGTCCAAGAAGCAAATAACATATTTTGCTTTATAAATCACATTCAACTGATCAATGCATGTAGCTTTATAATATTAAAACAGAAATTATGTTACTGGCATTCTTCATGTTAATATTAGAAAAATTGAGTCGCTTGTACTGTGTGTTTCTCATTAAAAAGTAAAACTAACATTTTTCTTGATAGAGGTGACATGTAAAATGTGACTAAGCTAATTTTGTTGTTTTACATTTTTTTGCATCATATTTTCACTTATATATTATATTATACATTTATTTTTAATATTTAGTTTTAGTATTTAAGATTTCTTTTACCTTTACTTGAGTGGTTGTGAATGTACATTTGTGTGTGTGAGAAAGATTTACATACATATGTGTGAATATGTGTATACTAAATAGAGTATTGAATAATATATTCAAACTGAAAAGAAGTTGGACCTCCTTGAAAGGGTAGACTATTTAAAACCGGTGATAGAAGTAACCAAGAAAAAAAAGGTCTTATAAATAATTGAGGAGGATCTGCTATGAAATCAGGAGATTGTGTTCTATTCTCTTCCAAATGGAAGCTAAAGAAATTTATAAATCTTCTCTCAACCTCGTGAAAAAAGAATAAATAAAACAAGTCATCATGTACCAAGTTTAAAGATTTCTGTGATTTTCCAAATCTGCACTAAAAAACAAAAACAGAAAGGAAGAATAAAGGGTCAATACATATTTCTTGAAATCTCAACTTGGAAAATTGGCAATTCTAGAAAAGAAGGCATCCATCAGCTGGCTTCTGCTGTCAACTGTGGCTATGAAGGGGCAATAATAGAGGCCATTGCTTAGTAATTAATAGAAAAATAAATAGATGATAGATATAGATAGATAATAAATCAAAACAAAACAAACACCACCACCAACAACAACAACTACCTTAAGAGAGATTTGAAGAAACAGAAGGTAGTTGTGCCCCAGTGTGGATAAAATTATTATAAGGAATGACTGTCTGCTGTGGTGACAGACAGGGAATGGATGATAGCATAGTTTAATGGCTGTGCTCTTTCACGTCACCCTCTTTACCCTTAGAAGATCACCATGTCAAGGCAAGAAAGAAGGCAAAAGAAAACTGAGACATAACACCAAGGGACTGCTTGAGAACAACCAGGATGAGACACAAATAGTACCAACAGGTGGGCTGTGTAGTCCTCGAAAATTATCAACTGGCAAAGATCCCTAAGGACCAAACGTGTTTATTGGGACCCTTTTAAGTCTCCAGTCAGCCTCCAGTTGTTCTCCCCACCCCTCTTACTAAACTCAACCTGACTCCAGGACCCCAGTCTTATTGGCCCTACATTCTTTTCTGCAATTATCACAACCCAAAATTATCCACACCTTCCAAGAAATTGAATACTGAAAAATTTTTGCCACAATATTGTTTGACCAACCTCTTTCCTTAAGTGTAACTTTTTATGGCTGAGTTCACTAAGAATCTGTAAACACATGAAGTTAGAGATAAATGGAGTGGTTGAGACCAGAACATGAAGACAGAGCCTCTCTCCCTAAATTGTACCCTACAGACACATATAAGAGTATAATATATGGCCTAAACTTTTCCCCACTCCCCACTGAGACACAACCAGTTTATATATAAATTCACAGAGAACAGTTTATAGGATTGCTAAGAAATAAAGAGAAGCTAAAACTGTAGTTGGTGAGGGAGCAGCAGTCACTTGAATTTGAGGTGGTTGGGGGGGAAGGGAAAATTGGATGCTTTCGTGGTTTGCACAGTGACCTAGTCTTGTCTATATTTGGTGAAGATTATGATGCATTCTTGTTTTCAGTTTCCCTTCATCCTGGTCCCAGAGTGATCTTGTCTGATGTTGGTGTCCTGTGAGATTATTTTTGGCCAACAGGTGGATACCACTTGTGGTTGTGAATGCCAGGCTGGCTCCCTGAAACACTGAGCCACAGATGTTAGTGCTGGGGAGTTCCTGTAGCCATTCCTATATTCTCTTGCTCAAAATATATCTTCTTAGTATCAGATACCACAAAATACTGTATCAATATCCTTTTTTTCCCTGAAAAACCAGCAACTTATGAATTATTTTCCAAATAAACTACATAATTTATCCATTGACTAGAAAACAGTCTATGTACAAAAGTGATGTCAGGATATATACGTTTACATGTTCAGACTGTGTAATACTTCACTGAATATTCTGAACTAAACAAGAGAAAGATAGTCTTAGTTTCCTTAATCATGTTTACTCAAATCTTCACCACCTGGCTGTTTGTTATACTAATTTCCTTTTTCCTGCATTTTGTAGTTTTCATTAGGTTCTCCACCTCTGGTATCACTCAGGCTGTGAGGAGAGGTCATTATATTTTTAAAAAGAACTTCTCTGATCAAACTATACTCATCTTTATAATTATAAGCATACTTAATATTTAAAGACTAGTTTCTCATGCTTTGTAAATGGATTGCAAGTTGGAATTCCCTTCCACTAGCTGAGTCAAAGTGAACCTTCTTTCTAAATTCCTAAACCTTTGAAGCACAAATCTGAAGAACATTCCCAAACATGCTCCTACTTTCTAATCTCTACACTGCTGTTTCTGTTCTTTCCTCTGCCCATACTCAGCTCATATATTTTTGTTCCTATCAATATATTATCTACAGTCTAAATCCAGCACAAGTTTCACCTTCTACAGCCTTGAAGTTGTCTCAGTTTTCCTGCTAATTGAGAAAGCAGTTAGTTCTCCTGACAAGGTATCATATTACACAGATTGCCTCCTTGCCTCTTTTATTTCTCAACTGCATTATATGTTTATTTTAGGCACAAGTGCTGGTCATCATTCAAATTTTCAATATAAATTCTCTAGTAATGTCTAGCCACAGTCCTTCATTTTCACAAGTTCTCAAAAAAGTAAAAACTCCCTTGAATGGAAAGTTGAACTGTATTCTTTTTTAACATGTAGAATGCTAAAGACTATCTATTTCCATTTGGCACAAAGTCAATTTGAGACAGCTTCTCTGAAATCTTTATTCTCCCTTTATTTCACCCAACCTCCCCCAACTTCCCCTCTGGCAACCACCAGTTCTCTGTATTTAAGAGTCTGTTTTTTTGTTTCCTTTTTCCTTTCTTTCTTTTTTTTTTTTAAATATTTTTATTTATTTCTAGGAGAGAGAGAGAGAGAGACAGCATGAGAAGGGGAGGGTCAGAGAGAGAGGGAGACACAGACTCTGAAATAGGCTCCAGGCTCTGTGCTAGCAGTCAGCACAGAGCCCAACGCGGGGCTCGAACCCACAAACCGTGAGATCATGACCTAAGAGAAAGTCAGACGCTTAACCGACTAAGCCACCCAGGCGCCCCATCCTTTTTCCTTTCTTCATTTGCCTTATTTCACTCTTATGTGAAGTCATTTGGTATTTGTCTTTTGTCTTTTTCTGGCTTATTTCACTTAGCATTATACTCTCTAGCTCTATGCATGCTGTTGCAAATGGCAATATCTCATTCCTTTTTATGGCTAAGTAATATTCCACTGTATTGATAAACACTCAGTAGTGGGAGTACTGGATCATATGGTAGTTCTATTTTTAATTTGTAAGGAACCTTCATACTGATTTCCACAGTAGCTGCACCAATTTAAATTCTCACCAACAGTGCACAAGGGTCCCTTTTTATTCACATCCTTGCCAATACTTGTTATTTCTTGTCATTTTGATTCTAGCCATTCTGACAGGAATAAGGTTATATCTTATTGTGGGTTTGACTTGCATTTCCTTGATAATTCGTGATTTAGACATCTTTTCATATGTCTGTTGGCCATCTATATGTCTTCTTTGGAGGAAAGTCTATTTAGGTTCTCTACCTATTTTAAATTGGATCACCTGGGGGTTTTTTTGGTGTAAAATCTTTTCTTTTTATAAGTATATTAATACATATTGATGTTCCACATCTAAAGAAAAGAAATTTGAAAGTTACTATCAACAGCAACTGTTTGACCAACTTTTATTAGTGTTTACTAGTTATTGATAGAAATGCTAAATAGTTAACAATTTGTGGAAAAGATTATCAATAACAATGTTATTTCTTTTACCATGATCCACAGCTTTCAGTTTTGGAAAACTAAGGGGAAAGATTAATTTTACAAATAAAAATGCTGTTTAGAAACTAGAAACAAATAACATTTTGGGGATAATCACATGTATTTTATATTGTGTAAGGATATTATACCTATTTGAATGTATAAGTACATAGGAACATAATGATCATATATATGTTCCAGGGGAAATAAACATATGAACCTGAATAATATAGGAGTTATGAAATGTTAAATACAAGGGAGAATGGGATGGCACAGATGATCATTAACGGTGCAGAGGAAATGTTATACGGTCTTTAAATATAGGTAGTAGGAGCAACACCCTAGAAAAAAAGACGAGAATTATCATACTCCAGTTAGAGAGTAATTTCAATACAAGAGAAACAAAGAGAGTAAAATCCCGAAAGAGGGTATTGGATATCTATATATTTAATTTGAATTGTGAGAATTGTCAGCAATCAGTAAAAAAAATAGCTTATCTTTAAAGAAAAACAAGTTAATGATTTTAAAGTAACTACAGTTGACCCTTCAACAATGCAAGGGTTAAAGGTACGGACCCCATCCCCCTACACAGTAAAAAAATCCGTATAACATTTGAATCTCTCAAAACTTAACTCTTAATAGTCTACTCTTGATTGAAAGGCTTACCAATAACATAAACAGTTGATTAACATGTCTTTTGTACATTATACGTATTATATAGTGTATTCTTACAATAAAGTAAGGTAGAGAAAAGAAAATGTTATCAAAAAGTCACAAGAGAGAGGAAATACATTTATAGTGCTGGACTGCAAAAAATTGACATATAAGTGAACCCTCATAGTTCAAACCTGTGTTGTTCAAGGATCAAATGAACAGTGTTTAGGAAGAAATGTAGTTAGAGAAGAGAAGTCTATTGATGCACCTAGCTATGAGTACAAAGAAACTCTTTTTTCCCTAAATTATAACTCCATTGAGAAATGCAGAGGTTCAGTTCATTTTTCCCCTCTAGACATAATTGCATTATTATTGCAGGGAGGCCAGTCCCTGCTCTGTTTTCATCCATTTTGCCCTGGACCCAAAGATCCATGTCTTTCATATCTCTGTATTTTCTTTTCTTTTCTTTTCTTTTCTTTTCTTTTCTTTTCTTTTCTTTTCTTTTCTTTTCTTTTCTTTTCTTTTCTTTTCTTTTCTTTTCTTTTCTCTTTCCTTTCCTTTCCTTTCCTTTTCTTTTCTTTTCTTTTCTTCTTTTTTACAAGTTCAGCTCTCACAATAGTTGATTTCTTCATCTGACATGACTAAGTCTTCTCTAAAAAGTACTGCTGCAGGTACAGTATGCTTCTATAGGCTGTGGAAGGATTCACCATATATAGTTAAAGTACAGTGAAGTTGCTTTTTTCATTTATAAAACAATTCCTTTGTCTTGAGGGGTTCTGAAACGTGTCTTCACGTGCTAGGATGGAAATAATTTGTGAAACATTTAAGTGTGCTTCGCTCAAATTCTCTTAGATATCCAAAGTTAAAGGAACAAATGACCAGTAAGATTTTTAGTTTCCACTCTTTCCTATATTTGAGTTATCTGCATACAGTTGTTCTACGACATCCAAAGATTAGTACATACAAATCTATGTGTATTTGCCTCTCTACCTCTTCCATGCAAATAAATGTAAATTGCTTGATGGCTAGGACTGCTTTCTGTTCATTATTTATGACCTAGTTTTCTAATTTCCACTATAATTATTCAGCTTGGTATATTTTACCCTGTTAAAATAGTTACACACTATCTTATTTTATTGTAGCTATTTACTCTATAGGTTTTCCTCATTATTTAAAAAAATCATATATCTTAATTTATTATATAATAATAAAAAGCACATAAAGGGGTGCTGGGTGGGTCAGTTAGTTAAGTGTCTGACTTTGGTTGAGGTCATGGTCTCACAGTCTGTGTGTTTCAGCCCTGCATCGCTCTCTGCTGGCAGCATAGAGCCTGCTTCAGATCCTCTGCCCCCTTTCTCTCTCTATCCCTCCACCACCCACACTCTCTCTTTTTCTCTCTCAAGAATAATAAAAAAAAACGTTAAAAAACACATAGAGAGCTACCACAAAACAAACACACACTCTAACATGCTCAATTATTCTTTCATCTAGCAATGACACAAAACTTTAAACACCTAATCTAGAGGCAAATGCAGGAACTATCCATGTGACTTAACACAGATAGAAAGATATATATCTCTGGACTCTGTGATGGGCACCATTCCACGTGATTTTGCTTAAACGTTCATTGCCAGATTGTTAGCACATTTTTATCTCTTTAACTGCTTACTCATTTAGATCATTATAAGCCTGCAGGCTGCCTAGGTTGCTGAGGTCAACCCAAGGGTAGTTCTGTAATGCTGTTGTCAGCATTTCAGTCTCAACTGAGATGATTCAGTTCAATCTCATATTTAACCCTCGACTTTCAGCTTATCTTTGTCTAAAATGCTTTGCAAACACTTCAAAACAACACATCGTTTACATATCATCATCCCAGTCCAAACCAAACTACAGCTATCAAGATACAGTAGCAGTATGATTATTGTTTCAAGGACCTGGGGTGACATTCCTTCTGAGGAAGTTGGAAGAGTTTATAATGGACCAAAAACAGTTTTAAGACTGTAGAATAAATACAATCAAGTTTTTGATTAAAAGTTGCTATTAAAATGGAAAAAAGTGAAGAATAGGAAAATTGAAATTGTTATTATTAAATTATATCAAATAGCACGGTAATGATTTCATTTTTATAAAAATCAATAGCTATTCTCTCTCTCTCTTTAAAAATTAATATTTTATGCAAGGCTTAATGTTTTGGATGTCCACCGCAAAAGACATTGCTATTTGATGATGTATAGTGAAGAAGCACTTTAACACATTAAACGAGTTACTAATTGTTCTAAAGATGATAATAATGACTTTATGGGCTGAAAATATCTTTATACTGTTACTAATGGGCTCATTTTTAAGATAGAAAAAATTTTACTATAAACATTATAATCTGCATTAGGGATGGCTGATTAGAAGAATGATCTCAATTATCCTTATCTTGCTTATGTCAAATCACTGAATTCAAAATAATAAGGAATTTATGTTGGGCTTAATAGGCAAATGTATAAACGGCATCTATTGGTCTTTTTCTCCACTAAATCTTCAAACTTCCTTTCTGTTCCCAAAAGGGAAATAAACAGAATCTAATAGTATTCTCCATGAAAATTAATTACACCGGATTTCAGTTTATTCACCTATTAAAATGCTAGTGGTGATAGAAATCCATTTATTCTTCCACTGATCCATTCCAGCTGACACTTAAAGAATACAAACTTAATTCTTCCTGGAACACTGAATGGGAATCTGTCAGAAGAAAACTGGAGAAATCACTCTGTCTTTAGGGAATCATGTGAAAATAAATGAATACACCAAGAATAGTAGCTCCAAAGTGTGTCAAACTTCATATATTTCTTCTTTATACTCTATGTAAATTACACATAAAATATTATGCTATATGTATATTACATATATATGTAATATGTATATTACATATACATATACATATGAAATCTTTAGTGTTCAAGTATGAATACCACAACACTATTTCCTTAGAATTAGAGCATTATTATTAATTGTTCTTTTAAGCTATATAGATGCTTAGAAAGTGGTCAAGACTAAATTATTTGGTAATTACACATACAAGTATGGTACTTTCCTTAGAAATACATTTTTACTAATTATAAACAAATTAAAAGACAATGTAAAGTATATTTTGCCTAATAACACATATGTATATTCTATTTTAATCACTTAACTTATAACAGCTAGTGACCTAATAGTTTCAAAATGATGTTTTGAGATAGTTCTTAATAATAATTTTATTTTTTTTAATTTTTTTAAATTTATTATTTCTAGGAGAGAGAGACAGCGTGAGCAGGGGAGGGTCAGAGAGAGAGGGAGTCACAGACTGAAACAGGCTCCAGGCTCTGAGCTGGCAGTCAGCATGGAGCCCGACGCGGGGCTTGAACCCACGAACGTGAGATCATGACCTAAGCAAAAGTCGGATGCTTAACTGACTAAGCCACCCAGGCGCCCCTAATTCTTAATAATAATTTTAAATAAATTTGATTTTTTAAAGCTGGTTTAGATTTACAAAAAAAAAATGTAGAGAGAAACCACAGAGTTTCAATATACCTTTTATGCTCCATCTAATTCACATAGTATTAACATCTTATACTAGTACGCATGGTACATTTGTTCCAATTAATGAAAAAAAAGTTGATGCATTGTTATGAACAACAACATTTTACTTAGGCTTCCTTAGTTTCTAACCTAATGTGTTTTTCTGTTCCAGAACATCATTCAGGATATGACATTATATTTAGTTGTCACATCCCTTAGATTCCTATGCCCTGTGACAAGTGCTCAGGTATTTCTTGGTTTTGTTGGCTTTGACAGTTTTGAGATGCACTGGCCAGATATTTTGTGGACTGTCCCTCGTTGGGATTGGTTTGGTATTTTTATAATGATTAAACTGAGGTAATTTTGGGGGGGAAAGGAAATTCACAAAGGTAGTGTCACCGTCATCACATGGTATCAAAATTACATACTATCAACATAGAACCACTGCTGATGCTGAACTTATTCATCGGGCTGAGATAATGTTTGTCTAAAGTTACTCTTTCTGTCCTGTACTTTTTGGAAGAAGTTATTACATGCAGGCGACATCTAAGGAGTGAGGAGTTATGTTCCATCTCCTTGAAGGCAGAGTATCTACATATATTATTTGGAATTGTTCACCATCAAAGATTTATTTATCATCCCTCTTTATTTATATAATAATTTTATATGCATATGGGGTCATACATTTATTTTATTTTTTAATGTTTATTCATTTTTGACAGAGAGAGACAGAGACAGAGATGGAGTACGTGAATTCTCTTTTATGATGAATTCATCTCTCTAAAATGCACATCTACTTGGTTGTTCCTAGTTCTTATCTTGGGTTATGGGTCTCCAAGTTGCCTCCAATTCCCATGATGCTCTCGCAGCAATGAGCAGGCCTAGCATAGAGATCTTGTTTTCTTATTTATTTTTTTAATGTTTTATTTATTTCTGAGAGAGAGAGAGAGAGCAGGGGAGGGTCAGAAAGACAGGGAAACATGGAATCTGAAACAGGCTCCAGAGGCTCTGAGCTAGCTGTCAGCACAGAGCCCCACACAGGGCTCGAACCCACAAACCCTGTGATCACGACCTGAGCCAAAGTCCGATGCTCTACAGACTGAGCCACCCAGGTGCCCTGAGATCTTGTTTTCTAATATCATTCACTTATAAGAGAAACAGAACTTTTTGCAGAAATGGCTGATCCTAGGGTTGAGGCAGGAAATATACAACGATCACAGAGCATCCTGCAGTTCATAAAGGGCACACACTGAGGAAGACATAGAATCCGAGTAGGCTCCAGGTTCTGAGGTATCATCACGGAGTCCGAGGCGGGACTCGAATCCATGAACCATGATATCATGACCTGAGCCCAAGTTGGACACTTAACTGACTGAGCTACCCAGGCACCCCTAGATTCATATACTTATTTTAAGTATACTTTGGATTATTATATCCAATGTTTCTTTATTTATTTTGTTGCTCAAGTTCTAGTTTAGGCCATTGGAAGCTCTCTCAGTTTGGCCCTTAACGTCCATTCCACATAACTCTCAACACTGGATGTGTTAATCTACTATTTGTTCGCTTGTTTTTGAAGACTTTCTGACTTTATGATACTGCAGGATGCTCTATGATAGTCTTATATATTTCCTGCCCCAACCCTAGGATCAGCCATTTCTGCAACAAGTCTTGTTTCTCTTATTGGTGAATGATATTAGAAAATAAGACCTCTATGCTAAGTATGCTCATTGCTGTGAGAGCATCATGGGAATTGGAGGCAACTTGGAGGCCCATAACCCAAGATAAGAACTAGAAAAAACCAAGTAGATGTGCATTTTAGAGAGATGAATTCATCATAAAAGAGAATTCACATTTTCTAGAATTAAAAGGAAGATAGTAAGATGTATAATCAATTAGCATTCAAGTGAAATACAAAATAAAAAATGAGGTTTTGAAATATATCATTAAATGTTCAGTTGGGCACTTTTAACTATTTCTTATTAAGTTATTTTTACAACATTTTTATTCATTATATTCATATTTTAATCTTAAATTGTATTAATATATATTCCTATAAATTCATATTAAAATTAACTTCAAATTTATTAGTAAAGATTTGTATGGAATATCTTCTATTTCTTCTTCCTTGTTATATCTCTTAACTATTATGACATTCTGTTTGTTTTGTTATATATGTTATTTTGTCAAAATTAAACTTTCAATTATCAATTTTATTATACTTTCTACTATATTTCTTGTTTTCTCATATTTCTTAGTTCCTTGTTATTTTTTTAAAAAAAACTCTTTTAATGTTTTATTTATTTTTGAGAGAAAGAGAGAGAGGGAGCATGAGCTATGCTTTATTGTTTGTTTTTCTCTTTATTTTAATAGAATTTCTAGACTGTCTTCTTCCCCACCCAAAAATGGTTGTAACAATTCATGTTTCTACCAGCAACAAAAAGATGGTTTTCACAGGTGCTCACGTCAGTCTTATTTGTGTTTAATATTTCATTTTTTCTTTGCCTCTCCATGATGTCTAATGAATTTGTCACTTTTGTTCTTTTTGATAAGCTTGAAAAATTGACAGTCTGGACCCTTCTCTGTTCTACTTGCATTATTTTTAAGTAAATTTGTAAGAATTTTCCTCATAGTACTCTTTATTTTGCATTTCTCTTTTATTCTGCCAACTGGATTTTTCTTATTAC